>NW_027457143.1:72500-83544 GCF_040206685.1 Ascaphus truei | reverse complement strand
TACGCATATATACAGGCATACCTCGCATTAACGTACGCATATATACAGGCATACCCCGCATTAACGTACGCATATATACAGACATACCCCACATTAACGTGCGCATATATACAGGCATACCCCGCATTAACGTACGCATATATACATACATACTCCGCATTAACGTACGCATATATACAGGCATACCCCGCATTAACGTACGCATATATACATACATACCCCGCATTAACATACGCAATGTGACCAGAGCATGTATGTAAAGTGAAAATGTACTTAAAGTGAAGCTCTCCCTATTCCCCACTTATCGATGCATGTACTGTACGGCAATCATCATATACGTGCATAACTGATGTAAATAATGCATGTGTAACAGGCTCTATAGTCTCCCCGCTTGTGTAACAGGCTCTATAGTCTCCCCGCTTGTGTAACAGGCTCTATAGTCTCCCCGCTTGTGTAACAGGCTCTATAGTCTCCCCGCTTGTGTAACAGGCTCTATAGTCTCCCCGCTTGTGTAACAGGCTCTATAGTCTCCCCGCTTGCGCACAGCTTCGGTGCAGGTAGGGAGCCGGTATTGCTGTTCAGGACGTGCTGACAGGCGCATGCGTGAGCTGCCGTTTGCCTATTGGGCGATATGTACTTACTCGAGAGTGTACTTAAAGTGAGTGTCCTTAAAGCGGGGTATGCCTGTATATATATTCCCCATTTATTGCAAAAGGAGAAGCTCAGGGATTCACTTTCTAGTGTTGTGCCCTCCCCCCTCCCCCCCGAAACCTCTAGGATAGTGTTGTGCCTTTCCCCCCCCCCCCAAAACCTCTAGGATAGTGTTGTGCCTTTCCCCCCCCTTTCCCCCAAAACCTCTAGGATAGTGTTGTGCCTTCCCCCCCCCCCCGAAACCTCTAGGATAGTGTTGTGCCTCCCCCCCCCCCGAAACCTCTAGGATAGTGTTGTGCCTTTCCCTAAACAACACCCCTAGGATGTGCCCCCCCCCAACACCCCCCAACACCCCTAGGTGCCCCCCCTGACACCTCTAGGACTGCTCTGTCTCTGGCAGTGGGTAATAAGGATGACGACGCCTCTCGGAAACGCGTCGAATCGGCCGACGCCAAAAGGTTCAGTGAACAGATGGGCGTCCGACTGTTTGAGAGCAGCGCCAAGGAGAACCGCAACGTGGAGGAGGTGTGTCACTGTGTGTGTGTGTCACTGTGTGTGTGTGTCACTGTGTGTGTGTGTGTCACTGTGTGTGTGTGTGTGTGTGTGTGTGTGTGTGTGTGTGTGTGTGTGTGTGTGTGTGTGTGTGTGTGTGTGTGTCACTGTGTGTGTGTGTGTGTGTGTCACTGTGTGTGTGTGTGTGTGTGTGTCACTGTGTGTGTGTGTGTGTGTGTGTGTGTGTGTGTGTGTGTGTGTGTGTGTGTGTGTGTCTGTGTGTGTGTGTGTGTCACTGTGTGTGTGTGTGTGCCACTGGCAGTGGGTAATAAGGATGACGACGCCTCTCGGAAACGCGTCGAATCGGCCGACGCCAAAAGGTTCAGTGAACAGATGGGCGTCCGACTGTTTGAGAGCAGCGCCAAGGAGAACCGCAACGTGGAGGAGGTGTGTCACTGTGTGTGTGTGTCACTGTGTGTGTGTGTCACTGTGTGTGTGTGTGTCACTGTGTGTGTGTGTGTGTGTGTGTGTGTGTGTGTCACTGTGTGTGTGTGTGTGTGTGTGTGTGTCACTGTGTGTGTGTGTGTCACTGTGTGTGTGTGTGTGTGTGTGTCACTGTGTGTGTGTGTGTGTGTGTGTGTGTGTGTGTGTGTGTGTGTGTGTGTGTGTGTGTGTGTGTGTGTGTGTGTGTGTGTGTGTGTCACTGTGTGTGTGTGTGTGTGTCACTGTGTGTGTGTGTCACTGTGTGTGTGTGTGTGTGTGTGTGTGTGTGTGTCACTGTGTGTGTGTGTCACTGTGTGTGTGTGTGTGTCACTGTGTGTGTGTGTGTCACTGTGTGTGTGTGTGTCACTGTGTGTGTGTGTGTCACTGTGTGTGTGTGTGTCACTGTGTGTGTGTGTGTGTGTCACTGTGTGTGTGTGTGTGTGTCACTGTGTGTGTGTGTGTGTGTATCACTGTGTGTGTGTGTGTGTGTGTGTGTCACTGTGTGTGTGTGTGTGTGTGTGTGTGTGTGTGTGTCACTGTGTGTGTGTGTGTGTGTGTGTGTGTCACTGTGTGTGTGTGTGTCACTGTGTGTGTGTGTGTGTGTGTGTGTGTGTGTGTGTGTGTGTCACTGTGTGTGTGTCACTGTGTGTGTGTGTGTGTGTGTGTGTGTGTGTGTCACTGTGTGTGTGTGTGTGTCACTGTGTGTGTGTGTGTGTCACTGTGTGTGTGTGTGTGTGTGTGTGTGTCACTGTGTGTGTGTGTGTCACTGTGTGTGTGTGTGTGTCACTGTGTGTGTGTGTGTGTGTGTGTGTGTGTGTGTGTCACTGTGTGTGTGTGTGTGTGTCACTGTGTGTGTGTGTGTGTCACTGTGTGTGTGTGTGTGTCACTGTGTGTGTGTGTGTGTGTGTCACTGTGTGTGTCACTGTGTGTGTGTGTGTCACTGTGTGTGTGTGTGTGTGTGTGTCACTGTGTGTCTCTGTGTGTTACTGTGTGTGTCTCTGTGTGTTACTGTGTGTGTCACTGTGTGTGTCACTGTGTGTGTGTGTGTCACTGTGTTTGTCTGTCTGTCTGTCAGTGTGTCTGTCTGTTTGTCAGTGTGTGTGTGACTGTCACTGTGTGTGTGTGTGTGTGTGACTGTCACTGTGTGTGTGTGTGTGTGTGACTGTCACTGTGTGTGTGTGTGTGACTGTCACTGTGTGTGTGTGTGTGTGACTGTCACTGTGTGTGTGTGTGTGTGTGTGTGTGTGTGTGTGTGTGTGTGTGTGTGTGTGTGTGTGTGTGTGTGTGTGTGTGTGTGTGTGTGTGACTGTCACTGTGTGTGTGTGTGTGTGACTGTCACTGTCACTGTGTGTGTGTGTGTGTGTGTGTGTCACTGTGTGTGTGTGTGTGTGTGTGTGTGTCACTGTGTGTGTGTGTGTGTGTGTATCACTGTGTGTGTGTGTGTGTGTGTGTGTGTGTCACTGTGTGTGTGTGTGTGTCACTGTGTGTGTGTGTGTCACTGTGTGTGTCACTGTGTGTGTCACTGTGTGTGTCACTGTGTGTGTCACTGTGTGTGTCACTGTGTGTGTCACTGTGTGTGTCACTGTGTCAGTGTGTCTGTCAGTGTGTCTGTCAGTGTGTCTGTCACTGTGTCTGTCAGTGTGTCTGTCACTGTGTCTGTCAGTGTGTCTGTCAGTGTGTCTGTCAGTGTGTCTGTCAGTGTGTCTGTCAGTGTGTCTGTCTGTGTGTCTGTCTGTCTGTGTGTCTGTCTGTGTGTCTGTCTGTGTGTCTGTGTGTCTGTGTGTCTGTGTGTCTGTGTGTCTGTGTGTCTGTGTGTCTGTGTGTCTGTGTGTCTGTGTGTCTGTGTGTCTGTGTGTCTGTGTGTCTGTGTGTCTGTCTGTCTGTCTGTGTGTCTGTCTGTCTGTCTCTGTGTGTGTGTATGACTGTCTGTCTCTGTGTGTGTGTATGACTGTCTGTCTCTGTGTGTGTGTATGACTGTCACTGTGTGTGTGTATGACTGTCACTGTGTGTGTGTATGACTGTCACTGTGTGTGTGTATGACTGTCTGTCTCTGTGTGTGTGTATGACTGTCACTGTGTGTGTGTATGACTGTCACTGTGTGTGTGTATGACTGTCACTGTGTGTGTGTATGACTGTCACTGTGTGTGTGTGTGTGTGTGTGTGTGACTGTCACTGTGTGTGTGTGTGTGTGACTGTCACTGTGTGTGTGTCACTGTCACTGTGTGTGTGTGTGTGTGTGTGTGTGTCACTGTCACTGTGTGTGTGTGTGTGTGTGTCACTGTCACTGTGTGTGTGTGTGTGTGTGTCACTGTGTGTGTGTGTGTGTGTCACTGTGTGTGTGTGTGTGTGTGCGTGTCACTGTGTGTGTGTGTGTGTGTGTGCGTGTCACTGTGTGTGTGTGTGTGTGTGTGTGCGTGTCACTGTGTGTGCGTGTGTGTGTGCGTGTCACTGTGTGTGCGTGTCTGTGACGGGAGCTTTGTGACAGGCTGTATTGTAACACACATAAATATATAAAAGATAATATATTTTTATAACTGGGTCTGAACTGGGACGAGACTTAGATATGATCAAATATAATTTATTCCTTGATAAAGGTGAACACACAAAATATACAAATAACAGGCAAAATATAGACACTTAATTAAAATGGAAATGATGAAGCAGTCATATCTGGACTGGCAGTTCATACAGCACTCTTCATAGTCATCAAGACACCAAAGACATGAAAGACCTCTGGCATGAAGACATTGCATAGCGTTTCTCTCAGCAATCAAGATGGTATAGAACAGACCGAACAAAGGAATATAGGGAACAGCAGTTTATATATCTTTTGTCCCTCTATTCTTAACCTTAAGTACAGGAGATTGGGTTTCAATTACCTCCAGCCACTCACTAACCTGGGAACACAATTTGATACCTGCCCCCCTGCTAGTTGGCACATGCGCAGTAGCACTCTGGAGTCTCATTTCTGTAACCCCACATTTGCATCAGGAATGCCAGCCAGTCTACCCCACGGAATATCTGGCAGGAAACCCTTTGTTGAAAGGTGTGAAATGAAACACTTGAAGGCTGCTCTGGTTTGAGTAATCTCCACCCTCATACAAACAGCGGAGGTGACAAAAGCCTTTGAAACATACTCAAGTCCTAGACATTGGGTCGCCTTTCTGGCCATATGCTACCCTGGTATGCAAAGGAATTTCCTCTGGGTTTTACCCATACCTTGAAACATAGTATGATAGATAAAACATAAACATATCAAAATATCCGGTTCCGTTGGGTCCAGCAGGTCCAAACCTCCCAGTTCTCAATGCCGGAATTGGGACACCCTATGGTCCAATTTGCGACTTGCTACGACCTTTGGGACCGGAGATACACAAATACACTTAAAACCGTTTTACATTTTAATACACAAATCTCCGCTGTAAATTAAATCACGGTTTTTCACAAAATCCCCATTGAAAACAACGGGCTTCGTCGCCATAGACTTTCAATGGCAAACCGCCGCCGTTGGCGGCTATGGGAATCCCCGCCATAGACTTTCAATGGGGCGTCAATGGGAGATTTCCGCCGTAGCCGGTCAATGGGGTTTGGCCGCCATTGGAGTCTATGGGAAAAGTCCCAAACTTTCAAGGGGGTCCATACTCCGTCGGGTTGGTCCAGGAGGGTCAAGGATGGTTCTGCAGCGATGCCGGAGCAGTGGCTACAGATACCCCAAACCCCGATCCTCTGGGCCCTCCGGAACCGGAGCTATGGATTACCAAATTTCAGCTTTTGACACTTAGCCGTTTTCCTGAGCTGTTTCTGCCGCCGCCATTGGAACCTATGGCGCGGCCCGCTCTTCTCGGTTCGACCCTTATCTGGGGTCCAGGATACGGGGACCCGGTTGTGGTCGAGTGGGGGGAGGTCTAGGAACTAGGGACAGAAGAATTTTATTCCTAGGGACCCTAGAACTGTTTATTCCCACGCCACTTGTCGTTGAACTTGACTTGTAAGTGATCAAAGCTCTCCTATTGAAAAGGTATCCGCTTTGCGGTTAAGCGGTTTGGACGGCAGCCAACTTGTTCCTGGAAAGCTCTCTCGAGGATTTCTCCATTGAAGTCAATGAGCCCATTGACTTTCAATGGGAAACCGCCGCTCTCCCTCTCGGACGCCATCTGCTGGTCTTCTCAGGAAACAGGACTCAACAGCAAGATTCGCCATTGAAACACATGGAGTCCCAATGGCGACCTATGGACCCTGCAAAATGGTGCCTGAAAAGGCGGGAAAATTAAACAAAGGGCTATAATCACTAAACCACTATTAACCCTTGTGCTCCCGGATGGATCCTAGTGTGTGTGTGATACAGACACTGACATAACAATAAAACAGGGGAACAGTGGAATATACATTTTCAGGTTATGACAAGGGTTAAATCACATTTCTGGGCCTCATCCCAGTTAACCCCTTGTCCCCCTGGTGAGGTTAGGGGGTGGCCAATTGGGGTGTAACCCCATTAATCCCAGGCCAAATCCTCCCCATCGTCACATGTCCCCTGCTCAATGGGTGCCTGGTGCCCCAGCTGCCTCCCCTGGCACAGGGACACCACTGGCGCCCTTGAAGCACTCAATAAGTCCTGAGGGGTTGGCCTGGCAAAATTGTCCTCCGGCATTGTCCAGTACATTGTCCTGGCCACAGTGGATTGTAAAGTCTAGATCCTGCGGAGCAGGGCTCCACCGTGGCCGCCGGGCGTTCTCCATTGCCTCCCTCTGCCCCCCACCCAGTGCCTGGTGAACCAAGTCCATGGTGAAGGGGCCCCGTTGCAGACCAGGCTGCACACTGCCCAGAGACTGGCATGTCTCTGCATCTGTAGGAGACCAGCTATCCAGCACAGACCGTCGCTTTCCTGTCAACCAAGTCTGGGAAAGAGCTGTCACTATCCTGTAGGGACCCTACCTGCTCTGGCCCTGTGCCCACCTGTAGCTGCTCTGCTATACTCCTGACTCTCCTCCCTGGCTGCCTATCTACCCACAGCCCCTCCTCTGGGAACCCTGGGGAATCTGTCAGGGGGGTCACTCCTGGCCGGTCAGAACAAGGGGCCTCCTGCCTACCTAGCCCCTCCCTAGCTTCTGCCAGCTGCCTAACACCCCACTGACCTATCTCCCCCTGCTCCACGGTGCCTCCCTGCCTAGCCTCCCCTAGGCCCAGCACCTCAGCCTGCTGCTTACCTCCCTGCAGCCCACCTGCACTCCTCTCTCCCCTGGGCAATCCTAACCCAGACACTGGAACTACCTGAGTGCACCTACCTCCCTGACCTTGTCTCCCCCTTACCAGGGATGAGCTCAGGGGCATCTCTCCAGATGCAACCGCCTTAGCTTTTGGCTGGCAGGTATCTCTGGGGTGGCACAAGCCTGCCACTGCCCCGGATACCCCCAGCCCATAGCCAGGCTGCAACAGGGGGTTGCTGATCTGAAACACCCCCTGAGGCTCGGCCAGGGTAATGGGAAACTCTAGCTGCACTACCTGCTGCTGTCCCTCCCCGGCTACCACTAGCCCTCCTTCTCCCACTGAGATCTGATGCTGGCTACCTACCTGCAGCCTCCCCTCACTCCGCTTCTCCCTAGCTAATCCTAGCCTGGATCCTAGGGACACCTGAGTGAGGCCATCTCCCTGACACTGTCTCCCCATTACCGGGGATGAGCTCAGGGTTGCTGGTGCAGATGCACCCACCTTAGCTTCTGGCCGGCAGGTAATCTGGGGGTGGTCTAACTTTGCCACTACCCCTGGTACCTCCAGCCCATAGCAAGGCTGCAACAGTGGGGCTCTTAACCGAGAGTCCCCTTGCTGCTCCGCCAGGGTAATGGGGAAGTCTAGCTGCCCTACAAGCTGCCCTTCCTCCCCCTCCCCCTCCCCTGGTGCCCCTATCTCCTGCCACCCCCCAGTCACCCGTATAGTGAAACAACAGGGTACAGTCATAGGGAAAAATAAGTCAGGGTCAGTCTGTGACTTGGTCTGGCTTACCTCGCTGGTCCCCGCAGAGACCGCCGCCTTCGTTGGTCCCAATTGCAGGGAGACTGGAGTGGCCGCCACCGGCATCATCTGGGCCGGGAAGCAATGGGTCGCCGCCGCAGCAGCGCCCGGGGTTGGCACAGGGGGAACGATGCAGGACCGGGGTCCCAGGTCTTTGTGGAGAAACACAGCTCCATGCAAACCAGGTAACAAAACCCCCTCCCGCAATCCCTGTCCCTCCCCCCACTCAGAAAGGGCTCCGGCACTTTGCCAGAATCGCGGCTCTTCTGCCGCCGCCACCATGGGCGAGCCCCGGGTAGCTGCCGCAGCAGTACCTGGCTTTGATGCTGTGTCGCCGGCGTGGATTGTGGGGCTCTGGTCATCGCTGGGAATCGCTGATTCCGCCAAACAATGTGAAACACCCACCTCCCGCACACCCCAACCCTCCCCCCAAATAAAATTGCCGCTGGCAGGATGCCGGAGTGGCAGCTTCTCCGCCGCCGCCGCTGGTTCTCCGCCGGGATCAGGTGGATGGCCGCTGCTCTCCGCCACTGTTGCTGCTGCAGCCCGTCCAGGTTCTCCAGGAGACGTCCCAAGGAGGGTTGTCGCCCCTGCTGGGCGGGAGCCATCAGAGGATGCCGCTAACTGGGTCATCTTTTCCGCAGCTCGTGAGCGCTGGCCCTGAGGGGATTCTTCGCCCGACCACGCACGGTCAGGGCACCGGGCATTACTGTGGCCCATTTGTTGGCAGTGCCGCAGCGACTGCCGGTGCTTCTCCGCCACCGGTGGACTAACCCCAGCAAGGGGCAATGGAGTCCAGAGCGGAGTTGCTGGAGCGCCGGGCTCATTCCAGGGCTTCTCCGCCGCCGGTGGACTAACCCCAGCCAGGGGCAACGGAGTCCAGAGCGGAGTTGCTTGAGCGCCGGGCTCTGGGAGGGGATAAGCGGGTCGGTGTGGTACCGACGCCAGGAACTGGGTCCACTTCGCCGGGAACTACGTCTTGCCCAACGCACACACAAGTGCTAGCTCTTTCAGGGAAAATGGACGGGCCACCGCAACGGCCGTTACCTCTCCTGGTGCAAGACTGCTGTGGTCTCCGAGACCACCCGCTCCCTCCACAAGTCTCTGCCGTCCCGGAGCTGGGTCCCTTCCCTGCTCTCCGGGCGGTTTGATGGTTACAGCAGCTGCAGCTGTGGATCTTTGCTCAGCCTGCCGGGTTTCATGCTCACCGATTGCTGTCTCTCTCTCAGCCTTGCTGGCTGCTGGTCCCCGCGCCGACTTGATGCACTCCTCCGGTCTTGGTGCCCGGCTCCAGTCAGACGGATGGCCGGCACTTTGGTTCTGGAGGCAATGCTTCTCACAAGTAGGGGAACAGTGAGGAGGTGCCATATCTTGTGTTATATGTTGTACACTGTGTGTTCAATATCTTTGGTCCCAGGAACTCGCAATTACCATCGAGTTCCCACTATATTACAGTATCCCGTAGAACACTAGTAATACAGGTCCAGTTCAATCCCACCGCTGCCACCAGTTAATATACAAGCCTGTGACGGGAGCTTTGTGACAGGCTGTATAGTTACACACATAAATATATAAAAGATAATATATATTTATAACTGGGTCTGAACTGGGACGAGACTTAGATATGATAAAATATAATTTATTCCTTGATAAAGGTGAACACACAATAATGTACAAATAACAGGCAAAATATAGACACTTACTTAAAATGGAAATGATGAAGCAGTCATATCTGGACTGGCAGTTCATACAGCACTCTTCATAGTCATCAAGACACCAAAGACATGAAAGACCTCTAGCAGGAAGACAGTGCATAGCGTTTCTCTCAGCAAACAAGATGGTATAGAACAGACCGAACAAAGGATAAAGGGTTGACCACAGATTATATACCTTTTGTGGTCCTATCCTTAACCTTAACCTTAAGTACTGGTGATTGGTTTTCAATTACCTCCAGCCACTCACTAACATGGGAACACATTTTGATCCATGCCCCCCTGCTAGTTGGTACATGCGCAGTAGCACTCTGGGGTCTCATTTCTGTAACCCCACATTTGCATCAGGAATGCCAGCCAGTCTACCCCACGGAATATCTGGCAGGAAACCCTTTGTTGAAAGGTGTGAAATGAAACACTTGAAGGCTGCTCTGGTTTGAGTAATCTCCACCCTCATACAAACAGTGGAGGTGACAAAAGCCTTTGAAACATACTCAAGTCCTAGACATTGGGTCGCCTTTCTGGCCATATGCTACCCTGGTATGCAAAGGAATATCCTCTGGGTTTTACCCATACCTTGAAACATAGTATGATAGATAAAACATAAACATATCAAAATATCCGGTTCCGTTACGTCCAGCAGGTCCAAACTTCCCAGTTTTCAATGCCGGAACTGGGACACCCTATGGTCCAATTTGCGACTTGCTACGACCTTCTGGACCGGAGATACACAAATACACTTAAAACCGTTTTACATTTTAATACACAAATCTCCGCTGTAAATTAAATCACGGTTTTTCACTAAATCCCCATTGAAAACAACGGGCTTCGCCGCCATAGACTTTCAATGGCAAACCGCCGCCGTTGGCGGCTATGGGAATCCCCGCCATAGACTTTCAACGGGGCAACGCCACCGTTGAAGTCAATGGGAGTTTTCCGCCGTAGCCGGGTTTGGCCGCCATTGGAGTCTATGGGAAAAGTCCCGAACTTTCAAAGGGGTCCATACTCCGTCGGGTTGGTCCAGGAGGGTCAAGGATGGTTCTGCAGCGATGCCGGAGCAGTGGCTACAGATACCCCAAACCCCGATCCTCTGGACCCTCCGGAACCGGAGCTATGGATTACCAAATTTCAGCTTTTGACACTTAGCCGTTTTCCTGAGCTGTTTCTGCCGCCGCCATTGGAACCTATGGCGCGGCCCGCTCTTCTCGGTTCGACCCTTATCGGGGGTCCAGGATACGGGGACCCGGTTGTGGTCGAGTGGGGGGAGGACTAGGAACTAGGGACAGAAAGATTTTTATTCCTAGGGGCCCTAGAACTGTTTATTCCCACGCCACTTGTCGTTGAACTTGACTTGTAAGTGATCAAAGCTCTCCTATTGAAAAGGTATCCGCTTTGCGGTTAAGCGGTTTGGACGGCAGCCAACTTGTTCCTGGAAAGCTCCTTCGATGATTTCCATTGAAGTCAATGAGCCCATTGACTTTCAATGGGAAACTGCCGCTCTCCCTCTCGGACGCCATCTGCTGGTCTTCTCAGGAAACAGGACCCAAACAGCAAGATTCGCCATTGAAACACATGGAGCATCAATGGCGGCCTATGTATGTATGTACTGTGTGTGTGTGTGTGTGTGTGTGTGTGTGTATGTACAGTCTGTGTGTGTGTGTGTGTGTGTGTGTGTGTGTACAGTCTGTGTGTGTGTACAG
>NW_027457143.1:0-70000 GCF_040206685.1 Ascaphus truei | reverse complement strand
GTGTGTGTGTGTGTGTGTGTGTCAGTGCTGGAATAGCAGAGTAGAGCAGGATGAAGGTGCAGTAACAGGGCTGTGACGTGTGTGTGTGTGTGTGTGTGTGTCAGTGCTGGAATAGCAGAGTAGAGCAGGATGAAGGTGCAGTAACAGGGCTGTGACGTGTGTGTGTGCGTGTGTGTGTGTGTCAGTGCTGGAATAGCAGAGTAGAGCAGGATGAAGGTGCAGTAACAGGGCTGTGACGTGTGTGTGTGTGTGTGTGTGTGTGTGTGTCAGTGCTGGAATAGCAGAGTAGAGCAGGATGAAGGTGCAGTAACAGGGCTGTGACGTGTGTGTGTGTGTGTGTGTGTGTGTGTGTCAGTGCTGGAATAGCAGAGTAGAGCAGGATGAAGGTGCAGTAACAGTGCTGTGACGTGTGTGTGTGTGTGTGTGTGTGTGTGTGTGTCAGTGCTGGAATAGCAGAGTAGAGCAGGATGAAGGTGCAGTAACAGGGCTGTGACGTGTGTGTGTGTGTGTGTGTGTGTGTGTGTCAGTGCTGGAATAGCAGAGTAGAGCAGGATGAAGGTGCAGTAACAGGGCTGTGACGTGTGTGTGTGTGTGTGTGTGTGTGTCAGTGCTGGAATAGCAGAGTAGAGCAGGATGAAGGTGCAGTAACAGGGCTGTGACGTGTGTGTGTGTGTGTGTGTGTGTGTGTCAGTGCTGGAATAGCAGAGTAGAGCAGGATGAAGGTGCAGTAACAGGGCTGTGACGTGTGTGTGTGTGTGTGTGTGTGTGTGTGTGTCAGTGCTGGAATAGCAGAGTAGAGCAGGATGAAGGTGCAGTAACAGGGCTGTGACGTGTGTGTGTGTGTGTGTGTGTGTGTCAGTGCTGGAATAGCAGAGTAGAGCAGGATGAAGGTGCAGTAACAGGGCTGTGACGTGTGTGTGTGTGTGTGTGTGTGTGTGTGTGTCAGTGCTGGAATAGCAGAGTAGAGCAGGATGAAGGTGCAGTAACAGGGCTGTGACGTGTGTGTGTGTGTGTGTGTCAGTGCTGGAATAGCAGAGTAGAGCAGGATGAAGGTGCAGTAACAGGGCTGTGACGTGTGTGTGTGTGTGTGTGTGTGTCAGTGCTGGAATAGCAGAGGAGAGCAGGATGAAGGTGCAGTAACAGGGCTGTGACGTGTGTGTGTGTGTGTGTGTCAGTGCTGGAATAGCAGAGGAGAGCAGGATGAAGGTGCAGTAACAGGGCTGTGACGTGTGTGTGTGTGTGTGTGTGTGTGTGTCAGTGCTGGAATAGCAGAGTAGAGCAGGATGAAGGTGCAGTAACAGGGCTGTGACGTGTGTGTGTGTGTGTGTGTGTGTGTGTCAGTGCTGGAATAGCAGAGTAGAGCAGGATGAAGGTGCAGTAACAGGGCTGTGACGTGTGTGTGTGTGTGTGTGTGTCAGTGCTGGAATAGCAGAGTAGAGCAGGATGAAGGTGCAGTAACAGGGCTGTGACGTGTGTGTGTGTGTGTGGTGTGTGTGTCAGTGCTGGAATAGCAGAGGAGAGCAGGATGAAGGTGCAGTAACAGGGCTGTGACGTGTGTGTGTGTGTGTGTGTCAGTGCTGGAATATGCAGAGGTAGAGCAGGATGAAGGTGCAGTAACAGGGCTGTGACGTGTGTGTGTGTGTGTGTGTGTGTGTGTGTCAGTGCTGGAATAGCAGAGTAGAGCAGGACGAAGGTGCAGTAACAGGGCTGTGACGTGTGTGTGTGTGTGTGTGTGTGTGTGTGTCAGTGCTGGAATAGCAGAGTAGAGCAGGATGAAGGTGCAGTAACAGGGCTGTGACGTGTGTGTGTGTGTGTGTGTGTGTCAGTGCTGGAATAGCAGAGTAGAGCAGGACTGAAGGTGCAGTAACAGGGCTGTGACGTGTGTGTGTGTGTGTGTGTGTGTCAGTGCTGGAATAGCAGAGTAGAGCAGGATGAAGGTGCAGTAACAGTGCTGTGACGTGTGTGTGTGTGTGTCAGTGCTGGAATAGCAGAGTAGAGCAGGATGAAGGTGCAGTAACAGGGCTGTGACGTGTGTGTGTGTGTGTGTGTGTGTGTGTGTCAGTGCTGGAATAGCAGAGTAGAGCAGGACGAAGGTGCAGTAACAGGGCTGTGACGTGTGTGTGTGTGTGTGTGTGTGTGTCAGTGCTGGAATAGCAGAGTAGAGCAGGATGAAGGTGCAGTAACAGGGCTGTGACGTGTGTGTGTGTGTGTGTGTGTGTCAGTGCTGGGAATAGCAGAGTAGAGCAGGATGAAGGTGCAGTAACAGGGGCTGTTGACGTGTGTGTGTGTGTGTGTGTGTGTGTGTGTCAGTGCTGGAATAGCAGAGTAGAGCAGGATGAAGGTGCAGTAACAGGGCTTGTGACTTGTGTGTGTGTGTGTGTGTTGTGTGTGTTGTGTCAGTGCTGGAATTAGCAGAGTAGTGAGCAGGATGAAGGTGCAGTAAACCAGGGCTGTGACGTTGTGTGTGTGTGTGTGTGTGTGTCAGTGCTGGAATAGCAGAGTAGAGCAGGATGAAGGTGCAGGGCTGTGACGTGTGTGTGTGCGTGTGTGTGTGTGTCAGTGCTGGAATAGCAGAGTAGAGCAGGATGAAGGTGCAGTAACAGGGCTGTGACGTGTGTGTGTGTGTGTGTGTGTGTGTGTCAGTGCTGGAATAGCAGAGTAGAGCAGGATGAAGGTGCAGTAACAGGGCTGTGACGTGTGTGTGTGTGTGTGTGTGTGTGTGTCAGTGCTGGAATAGCAGAGTAGAGCAGGATGAAGGTGCAGTAACAGTGCTGTGACGTGTGTGTGTGTGTGTGTGTGTGTGTGTGTGTGTGTGTCAGTGCTGGAATAGCAGAGTAGAGCAGGATGAAGGTGCAGTAACAGGGCTGTGACGTGTGTGTGTGTGTGTGTGTGTGTGTGTGTGTCAGTGCTGGAATAGCAGAGTAGAGCAGGATGAAGGTGCAGTAACAGGGCTGTGACGTGTGTGTGTGTGTGTGTGTGTGTGTCAGTGCTGGAATAGCAGAGTAGAGCAGGATGAAGGTGCAGTAACAGGGCTGTGACGTGTGTGTGTGCGTGTGTGTGTGTGTCAGTGCTGGAATAGCAGAGTAGAGCAGGATGAAGGTGCAGTAACAGGGCTGTGACGTGTGTGTGTGTGTGTCAGTGCTGGAATAGCAGAGTAGAGCAGGATGAAGGTGCAGTAACAGGGCTGTGACGTGTGTGTGTGTGTGTGTGTGTGTGTGTGTGTCAGTGCTGGAATAGCAGAGTAGAGCAGGATGAAGGTGCAGTAACAGGGCTGTGACGTGTGTGTGTGTGTGTGTGTGTGTGTGTGTGTCAGTGCTGGAATAGCAGAGTAGAGCAGGATGAAGGTGCAGTAACAGGGCTGTGACGTGTGTGTGTGTGTGTGTGTGTGTGTGTGTGTGTGTCAGTGCTGGAATAGCAGAGTAGAGCAGGATGAAGGTGCAGTAACAGGGCTGTGACGTGTGTGTGTGTGTGTGTGTGTGTGTGTCAGTGCTGGAATAGCAGAGTAGAGCAGGATGAAGGTGCAGTAACAGGGCTGTGACGTGTGTGTGTGTGTGTGTGTGTGTGTGTCAGTGCTGGAATAGCAGAGTAGAGCAGGATGAAGGTGCAGTAACAGGGCTGTGACGTGTGTGTGTGTGTGTGTGTCAGTGCTGGAATAGCAGAGTAGAGCAGGATGAAGGTGCAGTAACAGTGCTGTGACGTGTGTGTGTGTGTGTGTGTGTGTGTGTGTGTCAGTGCTGGAATAGCAGAGTAGAGCAGGATGAAGGTGCAGTAACAGTGCTGTGACGTGTGTGTGTGTGTGTCAGTGCTGGAATAGCAGAGTAGAGCAGGATGAAGGTGCAGTAACAGGGCTGTGACGTGTGTGTGTGTGTGTCAGTGCTGGAATAGCAGAGTAGAGCAGGATGAAGGTGCAGTAACAGGGCTGTGACGTGTGTGTGTGTGTGTGTGTGTGTGTCAGTGCTGGAATAGCAGAGTAGAGCAGGATGAAGGTGCAGTAACAGGGCTGTGACGTGTGTGTGTGTGTGTGTGTGTGTCAGTGCTGGAATAGCAGAGTAGAGCAGGATGAAGGTGCAGTAACAGTGCTGTGACGTGTGTGTGTGTGTGTGTGTGTGTGTCAGTGCTGGAATAGCAGAGTAGAGCAGGATGAAGGTGCAGTAACAGGGCTGTGACGTGTGTGTGTGTGTCAGCGCTGGAATAGCTCCTCAGAACGAGGTGCTGTTTAGTGACAGAGGTGTGTGTATGTGGGGTGTCGGCGCTGGAATAGCAGAGTAGAGGTGACAGAGCGGTGTGTGTGTGTGAGAGAGCCTGCATACAGTGTGCTGTGTGTGTATGTGTGCTGTGTGTGTGTGTGTGTGTGAGAGAGCCTGCATACAGTGTGCTGTGTGTGTATGTGTGCTGTGTGTGTATGTGGGCTGTGTGTGTATGTGGGGTGTGTGAAGTGTCGGCGCTGGAATAGTAGTGTAGAGGTGACAGAGGTGTGTGTATGTGGGGTGTCGGCGCTGGAATAGCAGGGTAGAGGTGACAGAGCGGTGTGTGTGTGAGAGAGCCTGCATACAGTGTGCTGTGTGTGTATGTGGGCTGTGTGTGTATGTGGGGTGTGTGAAGTGTCGGCGCTGGAATAGTAGTGTAGAGGTGACAGAGGTTGTGTATGTGGGGTGTCGGCGCTGGAATAGCAGGGTAGAGGTGACAGAGCGGTGTGTGTGTGTGTGAGAGAGCCTGCATACAGTGTGCTGTGTGTGTATGTGGGCTGTGTGTGTATGTGGGGTGTGTGAAGTGTCGTCGCTGGAATATGAGTGTAGAGGTGACAGAGCGGTGTGTGTGTGTGGGGTGTGTGTGTGGGGTGTCGGCGCTGGAATAGCAGAGCGCCGCAGAACGAGGCGCCATGCAGTGACCTCTGGACCATAATGCATTGTGTGGGAACTTTTATTAAAACTGACGGCAGCGCGCATCTTTAATGTGTCCCCGTCCAATCACAGGAGGCGCTGCTAGCCCCGCCCCCTCCCGCATAGGAATATGTGTGTATATATATATATTTATATACTTTCTCCCGGGCTGTACATGAATATAAAGCTTATTTTTGCATCTAACTGAATATTAACATTTCAATTATAAAATTAATCTTTTGTATCAAATAATTGCTCTGTCCCATCGTGTGTGCGTGTGCGTGTGCGTGTGTTATATACACACACACTGTATACATGTGAAACGATCTTTACATCCGGCAGTGTCACGCTGCAGCCACGGGTTCCGGGTTTGCCGCGGGTTCCGGGTTTGCCGCGGGTTCTGCATCCAGCATCTGTTTGTACTGGCGATTGAAGAATCCCAACTGGAGAGAGACAGGCTTAAAGTGAGTGTACATGCGTGTGCGCGCTGGGCGTGCGTGTGTGTGCGCGCTGGGCGTGTGCTGGATGTGTGTGCGCGCTGGGAGAGTGCTGGATGAGTAGTTGCGCGGGGCGTGCGTGTGTGTGCTGGGCGAGTGCTGGATGAGTAGTTGCATGGGGCGTGCGTGTGCGCTGGGCGAGTGTGCTGGATGTGTAGTTGCGCGGGGCGTGCGTGTGTGCGCTGGGCGAGTGTGCTGGATGTGTAGTTGCGCGGGGCGTGCGTGTGTGCGCTGGGCGTGTGTGCTGGATGTGTAGTTGCGCGGGGCGTGCGTGTGCGCTGGGCGAGTGTGCTGGATGAGTAGTTGCGCGGGGCGTGCGTGTGCACGCTGGGCGAGTGCTGGATGTGTAGTTGCGCGGGGCGTGCGTGTGCGCGCTGGGCGAGTGTGCTGGATGAGTAGTTGCGCGGGGCGTGCGTGTGCGCTGGGCGTGTGCTGGATGTGTAGTTGCGCGGGGTGTGCGTGTGTGCGCTGGGCGAGTGCTGGATGTGTAGTTGCGCGGGGCGTGCGTGTGTGCGCTGGGCGTGTGCTGGATGTGTAGTTGCACGGGGCGTGCGTGTGTGCGCTGGGCGTGTGCTGGATGTGTAGTTGCATGGGGCGTGCGTGTGCACGCTGGGCGAGTGTGCTGGATGTGTAGTTGCATGGGGTGTGCGCTGGGCGTGTGCTGGATGTGTAGTTGCGCGGGGTGTGCGTGTGTGCGCTTGGCGTGTGCTGGATGTGTAGTTGCGCGGGGCGTGCGTGTGTGCGCTGGGCGTGTGCTGGATGTGTAGTTGCACGGGGCGTGCGTGTGTGCGCTGGGCGTGTGCTGGATGTGTAGTTGCATGGGGCGTGCGTGTGCGCTGGGCGAGTGTGCTGGATGAGTAGTTGCATGGGGCGTGCGTGTGCATGCTGGGCGAGTGTGCTGGATGAGTAGTTGCATGGGGCGTGCGTGTGCGCGCTGGGCGAGTGTGCTGGATGAGTAGTTGCGCGGGGCGTGCGTGTGTGCGCTGGGCGAGTGTGCTGGATGAGTAGTTGCGCGGGGCGTGCGTGTGTGCGCTGGGCGAGTGTGCTGGATGAGTAGTTGCATGGGGCGTGCGTGTGCACGCTGGGCGAGTGTGCTGGATGTGTAGTTGCACGGGGCGTGCGTGTGCGCGCTGGGCGTGTGCTGGATGTGTAGTTGCGCGGGGCGTGCGTGTGCGCGCTGGGCGAGTGTGCTGGATGTGTAGTTGCACGGGGCGTGCGTGTGCGCTGGGTGTGTGCTGGATGTGTAGTTGCGCGGGGCGTGCGTGTGTGCGCTGGGCGTGTGTGCTGGATGAGTAGTTGCGCGGGGCGTGCGTGTGTGCGCTGGGCGTGTGTGCTGGATGAGTAGTTGCGCGGGGCGTGCGTGTGTGCGCTGGGCGTGTGTGCTGGATGAGTAGTTGCGCGGGGCGTGCGTGTGTGCGCTGGGCGTGTGTGCTGGATGAGTAGTTGCGCGGGGCGTGCGTGTGTGCGCTGGGCGAGTGTGCTGGATGAGTAGTTGCGCGGGGCGTGCGTGTGTGCGCTGGGCGTGTGCTGGATGTGTAGTTGCACGGGGCGTGCGTGTGTGCGCTGGGCGTGTGCTGGATGTGTAGTTGCGTGGGGCGTGCGTGTGTGCGCTGGGCGAGTGTGCTGGATGAGTAGTTGCGCGGGGCGTGCGTGTGTGCGCTGGGCGTGTGCTGGATGTGTAGTTGCGTGGGGCGTGCGTGTGCATGCTGGGCGAGTGTGCTGGATGAGTAGTTGCGCGGGGCGTGCGTGTGCGCGCTGGGCGAGTGTGCTGGATGTGTAGTTGCGCGGGGCGTGCGTGTGCGCTGGGCGAGTGTGCTGGATGTGTAGTTGCGCGGGGCGTGCGTGTGTGCGCTGGGCGAGTGTGCTGGATGTGTAGTTGCGCGGGGCGTGCGTGTGCGCGCTGGGCGAGTGCTGGATGTGTAGTTGCGCGGGGCGTGCGTGTGCGCGCTGGGCGAGTGTGCTGGATGTGTAGTTGCGCGGGGCGTGCGTGTGCGCTGGGCGAGTGTGCTGGATGTGTAGTTGCGCGGGGCGTGCGTGTGTGCGCTGGGCGAGTGTGCTGGATGTGTAGTTGCGCGGGGCGTGCGTGTGCACGCTGGGCGAGTGTGCTGGATGTGTAGTTGCGCGGGGCGTGCGTGTGTGCGCTGGGCGAGTGTGCTGGATGAGTAGTTGAATGGGGCGTGCGTGTGTGCGCTGGGCAAGTGTGCTGGATGTGTAGTTGCACGGGACGTGCATGCACTGGGCGAGTGTGCTGGATGAGTAGTTGCGCGGGGCGTGCGTGTGCGCGCTGGGCGAGTGTGCTGGATGTGTAGTTGCATGGGGCGTGCGTGCGTGTGTGCGCTGGGCGAGTGCTGGATGTGTAGTTGCGCGGGGCGTGCGCGTGCGCGCTGGATGTGTAGTTGCGCGGGCGTGCGTGTGTGCGCTGGGCGAGTGTGCTGGATGTGTAGTTGCGCGGGCGTGCGTGTGTGCGCTGGGCGAGTGTGCTGGATGTGTAGTTGCGCGGGCGTGCGTGTGTGTGCTGGGCGAGTGTGCTGGATGTGTAGTTGTGCGGGGCGTGCGTGTGCACGCTGGGCGAGTGTGCTGGATGTGTAGTTGCGCGGGGCGTGCGTGTTTGCGCTGGGCGAGTGAGCTGGATGTGTAGTTGCGCGGGGCGTGCGTGTGCTGGATGAGTAGTTGCGCGGGGCGTGCGTGTGCGCGCTGGGTGAGTGTGCTGGATGTGTAGTTGCGCGGGCGTGCGTGCGCGCGCTGGGTGAGTGTGCTGGATGAGTAGTTGCATGGGGCGTGCGTGTGCGCGCTGGGCGTGTGCTGGATGTGTAGTTGCGCGGGGCGTGCATGTGCACGCTGGGCGAGTGCTGGATGTGTAGTTGCATGGGGCGTGCGTGTGCGCGCTGGGCGAGTGTGCTGGATGAGTAGTTGCGCGGGGAGTGCGTGTGCGTGCTGGGCGAGTGTGCTGGATGAGTAGTTGCATGGGGCGTGCGTGTGTGCGCTGGGCGTGTGCTGGATGAGTAGTTGCATGGGGCGTGCGTGTGCACGCTGGGCGAGTGTGCTGGATGTGTAGTTGCACGGGGCGTGCGTGTGCGCGCTGGGCGAGTGTGCTTGATGAGTACGTGTATAGGGTGAGTGCATGCGCTGGGCACGGTGTGCAGATGCAGTACATACAGGCGCGAGTGTGCGGGGGCTGTATATGCAGACGCGGGTGTGCGGGGGCGGTATATACTGGCGCGGGTTGTGGGGGGGCGGTATATACAGGCGCGAGTGTGCGGGGGCTGTATATGCAGACGCGGGTGTGCGGGGGCGGTATATACTGGCGCGGGTTGTGGGGGGGCGGTATATACTGGCGCGATTGTGCAGGTGATCTCCCTGGCGCTGAGGCCCTGATTGTGAATAATGGGAGATGGGCTGAAGATCTATATATAATATATATTACACACACTTACCTTATAGAGACCCCCAATAATCAGAGCCAGGAGCACCAGCCCCCCCACGCTACTCCCGATTATCACAGGGAGGTAATTATACTCTGTGTATATCTCCAGCACCGTCTGTATCTGAGATACACACAGTGAGGGGGGAGAGAGAGACACACAGTGTGAGGAGAGAGAGACACAGTGTGAGGAGAGAGAGAGACACACAGTGTGAGGAGAGTGAGAGACACACAGTGTGAGGAGAGAGAGATACACAGTGTGAGGAGAGAGAGAGACACACAGTGTGAGGAGAGAGAGAGACACACAGTGTGAGGAGAGAGAGACACACAGTGTGAGGAGAGAGAGACACAGCGAGGGGAGAGAGACACACAGTGTGAGGAGAGAGAGACACACAGTGTGAGGAGAGAGAGACACACAGTGTGAGGAGAGAGAGACACACAGTGTGAGGAGAGAGAGACACACAGTGTGAGGAGAGAGAGACACACAGTGTGAGGAGAGAGAGAGACACAGTGTAAGGAGAGAGAGAGACACAGTGTGAGGAGAGAGAGAGACACAGTGTGAGGAGAGAGAGAGACACACAGTGTGAGGAGAGAGAGAGACACACAGTGTGAGGAGAGAGAGACACACAGTGTGAGGAGAGAGAGACACACAGTGTGAGGAGAGAGAGACACACAGTGTGAGGAGAGAGAGACACACAGTGTGAGGAGAGAGAGACACACAGTGTGAGGAGAGAGAGACACAGTGTGAGGAGAGAGAGAGACACAGTGTGAGGAGAGAGAGAGACACAGTGTGAGGAGAGAGAGACACAGTGTGAGAAGAGAGAGACACACAGTGTGAGGAGAGAGAGACACACAGTGTGAGGAGAGAGAGACACAGTGTGAGGAGAGAGAGACACAGTGTGAGGAGACAGAGACACACAGTGTGAGGAGAGAGACACACAGTGTGAGGAGAGAGAGACACAGTGTGAGGAGAGAGAGACACAGTGTGAGGAGAGAGAGACACGGTGTGAGGAGAGAGAGACACAGTGTGAGGAGAGAGAGAGACACAGTGTGAGGAGAGAAACACACACAGTGTGAGGAGAGAGAGACACAGTGTGAGGAGAGAGAGACACAGTGTGAGGAGAGAGAGAGACACAGTGTGAGGAGAGAGAGAGACACAGTGTGAGGAGAGAGAGGGACACAGTGTGAGGAGAGAGAGACACACAGTGTGAGGAGAGAGAGACACAGTGTGAGGAGAGAGAGACACAGTGTGAGGAGACAGACACACAGTGTGAGGAGAGAGAGACAGTGTGAGGAGAGAGAGACACGGTGTGAGGAGAGAGAGACACAGTGTGAGGAGAGAGAGAGACAGTGTGAGGAGAGAGAGAGACACAGTGTGAGGAGAGAGAGAGACACAGTGTGAGGAGAGAGAGACACACAGTGTGAGGAGAGACACACAGTGTGAGGAGAGAGAGAGACACAGTGTGAGGAGAGAGATACAGTGTGAGGATAGAGAGAGACACAGTGTGAGGAGAGAGAGACACACAGTGTGAGGAGAGAGAGACACAGTGTGAGGAGAGAGAGACACACAGTGTGAGGAGAGAGAGACACACAGTGTGAGGAGAGAGAGACACACAGTGTGAGGAGAGAGAGACACACAGTGTGAGGAGAGAGAGACACACAGTGTGAGGAGAGAGAGACACGGTGTGAGGAGAGAGAGACACGGTGTGAGGAGAGAGAGAGACAGTGTGAGGAGAGAGAGAGACACGGTGTGAGGAGAGAGACACAGTGTGAGGAGAGAGAGACACACACAGTGTGAGGAGAGAGAGAGACACAGTGTGAGGAGAGAGAGACACACAGTGTGAGGAGAGTGAGAGACACACAGTGTGAGGAGAGAGAGAGACACAGTGTGAGGAGAGAGAGAGACACACAGTGTGAGGAGAGAGAGAGACACACAGTGTGAGGAGAGAGAGACACACAGTGTGAGGAGAGAGAGAGACACAGTGTGAGGAGAGAGAGACACAGTGTGAGGAGAGAGAGACACAGGGAGGTAATTATACTCTGTGTATATCTCCAGCACCGTCTGTATCTGAGATACACACAGCGAGGGGAGAGAGAGACACAGTGTGAGGAGAGAGAGAGACACACAGTGTGAGGAGAGAGAGAGACACACAGTGTGAGGAGAGAGAGAGACACACAGTGTGAGGAGAGAGAGACAAACAGTGTGAGGAGAGAGAGACACAGTGTGAGGAGAGAGAGACACAGTGTGAGGAGAGAGAGACACAGTGTGAGGAGAGAGAGACACAGTGTGAGGAGAGAGAGACACACAGTGTGAGGAGAGAGAGAGACACAGTGTGAGGAGAGAGAGAGACACAGTGTGAGGAGAGAGAGAGACACAGTGTGAGGAGAGAGAGACACACAGTGTGAGGAGAGAGAGAGACACAGTGTGAGGAGAGAGAGAGACACAGTGTGAGGAGAGAGAGAGAGACAGTGTGAGGAGAGAGAGAGAGACACAGTGTGAGGAGAGAGAGAGACACAGTGTGAGGAGAGAGAGAGACAGTGTGAGGAGAGAGAGAAA
Organism: Ascaphus truei; assembly: GCF_040206685.1. Taxonomy (NCBI): domain Eukaryota; kingdom Metazoa; phylum Chordata; class Amphibia; order Anura; family Ascaphidae; genus Ascaphus; species Ascaphus truei. The sequence goes on along the minus strand of NW_027457143.1, from coordinate 58,645 downwards.
CACAGTGTGAGGAGAGAGAGAGACACAGGGAGGTAATTATACTCTGTGTATATCTCCAGTACCGTCTGTATCTGAGATACACACAGCGAGGGGAGAGAGAGAGAGACACAGTGTGAGGAGAGAGAGACACACAGTGTGAGGAGAGAGAGACACACAGTGTGAGGAGAGAGAGACACACAGTGTGAGGAGAGAGAGACACACAGTGTGAGGAGAGAGAGACACACAGTGTGAGGAGAGAGACACAGTGTGAGGAGAGAGACACAGTGTGAGGAGAGAGAGAGACACAGTGTGAGGAGAGAGACACAGTGTGAAGAGAGAGAGAGACACAGTGTGAGGAGAGAGAGAGACACAGTGTGAGGAGAGAGAGAGACACAGTGTGAGGAGAGAGAGACACAGTGTGAGGAGAGAGAGACACACAGTGTGAGGAGAGAGAGACACACAGTGTGAGGAGAGAGAGACACACAGTGTGAGGAGAGAGAGACACACAGTGTGAGGAGAGAGAGACACACAGTGTGAGGAGAGAGAGAGACACAGTGTGAGGAGAGAGAGAGACACAGTGTGAGGAGAGAGAGAGACACAGTGTGAGGAGAGAGAGAGACACAGTGTGAGGAGAGAGAGACACAGTGTGAGGAGAGAGATAGACACAGTGTGAGGAGAGAGAGAGACACAGTGTGAGGAGAGAGAGAGACACAGTGTGAGGAGAGAGAGACACACAGTGTGAGGAGAGAGAGACACACAGTGTGAGGAGAGAGAGAGACACAGTGTGAGGAGAGAGAGACAGTGTGAGGAGAGAGAGAGAGACAGTGTGAGGAGAGAGAGAGACAGTGTGAGGAGAGAGAGAGACACAGTGTGAGGAGAGAGAGAGACACAGTGTGAGGAGAGAGAGACACAGTGTGAGGAGAGAGAGAGACACAGTGTGAGGAGAGAGAGAGACACAGTGTGAGGAGAGAGAGACACAGTGTGAGGAGAGAGAGAGACACAGTGTGAGGAGAGAGAGACACAGTGTGAGGAGAGAGAGAGAGACACAGTGTGAAGAGAGAGAGAGACACAGTGTGAGGAGAGAGACACACAGTGTGAGGAGAGAGAGACACAGTGTGAGGAGAGAGAGAGACACAGTGTGAGGAGAGAGAGAGACACAGTGTGAGGAGAGAGAGAGACACAGTGTGAGGAGAGAGAGAGACACAGTGTGAGGAGATAGAGAGACACAGTGTGAGGAGAGAGAGAGACACAGTGTGAGGAGAGAGAGAGAGACACAGTGTGAGGAGAGAGAGAGACACAGTGTGAGGAGAGAGAGACACACAGTGTGAGGAGAGAGAGACACACAGTGTGAGGAGAGAGAGAGACACAGTGTGAGGAGAGAGAGACAGTGTGAGGAGAGAGAGAGAGACAGTGTGAGGAGAGAGAGAGAGACAGTGTGAGGAGAGAGAGACACACAGTGTGAGGAGAGAGAGACACACAGTGTGAGGAGAGAGAGACACACAGTGTGAGGAGAGAGAGAGACACAGTGTGAGGAGAGAGAGACAGTGTGAGGAGAGAGAGAGAGACAGTGTGAGGAGAGAGAGAGACAGTGTGAGGAGAGAGAGAGACACAGTGTGAGGAGAGAGAGAGACACAGTGTGAGGAGAGAGAGACACAGTGTGAGGAGAGAGAGACACAGTGTGAGGAGAGAGAGAGACACAGTGTGAGGAGAGAGAGAGAGACACAGTGTGAGGAGAGAGAGAGACACAGTGTGAGGAGAGAGAGAGACACAGTGTGAGGAGAGAGAGAGACACAGTGTGAGGAGAGAGAGAGACACAGTGTGAGGAGAGAGAGAGACACAGTGTGAGGAGAGAGAGAGACACAGTGTGAGGAGAGAGAGAGACACAGTGTGAGGAGAGAGAGAGACACAGTGTGAGGAGAGAGAGAGACACAGTGTGAGGAGAGAGAGAGACACAGTGTGAGGAGAGAGAGAGACACAGTGTGAGGAGAGAGAGAGACACAGTGTGAGGAGAGAGAGAGACACAGTGTGAGGAGAGAGAGAGACAGTGTGAGGAGAGAGAGACACACAGTGTGAGGAGAGAGAGACACACAGTGTGAGGAGAGAGAGACACACAGTGTGAGGAGAGAGAGACACACAGTGTGAGGAGAGAGAGACACACAGTGTGAGGAGAGAGAGACACACAGTGTGAGGAGAGAGAGACACACAGTGTGAGGAGAGAGAGACACACAGTGTGAGGAGAGAGAGACACACAGTGTGAGGAGAGAGAGACACACAGTGTGAGGAGAGAGAGACACACAGTGTGAGGAGAGAGAGACACACAGTGTGAGGAGAGAGAGACACACAGTGTGAGGAGAGAGAGACACACAGTGTGAGGAGAGAGAGACACACAGTGTGAGGAGAGAGAGACACAGTGTGAGGAGAGAGAGACACAGTGTGAGGAGAGAGAGACACAGTGTGAGGAGAGAGAGACACAGTGTGAGGAGAGAGAGACACAGTGTGAGGAGAGAGAGACACAGTGTGAGGAGAGAGAGACACAGTGTGAGGAGAGAGAGACACAGTGAGGGAGAGAGAGACACACAGTGTGAGGAGAGAGAGACACACAGTGTGAGGAGAGAGAGACACACAGTGTGAGGAGAGAGAGACACAGTGTAATGAGAGAGAGACACAGTGTAATGAGAGAGAGACACGGTGTGATGAGAGAGAGACACGGTGTGATGAGAGAGAGACATGGTGTGATGAGAGAGAGACATGGTGTGATGAGAGAGAGACACAGTGTGATGAGAGAGAGACACAGTGTGAGGAGAGAGAGACACACAGTGTGAGGAGAGAGAGACACACAGTGTGAGGAGAGAGAGACACACAGTGTGAGGAGAGAGAGACACACAGTGTGAGGAGAGAGAGACACAGTGTGAGGAGAGAGAGACACAATGTGAGGAGAGAGAGACACAATGTGAGGAGAGAGAGACACACAGTGTGAGGAGAGAGAGACACACAGTGTGAGGAGAGAGAGACACACAGTGTGAGGAGAGAGAGAGACACAGTGTGAGGAGAGAGAGACAGTGTGAGGAGAGAGAGAGAGACAGTGTGAGGAGAGAGAGAGACAGTGTGAGGAGAGAGAGAGACACAGTGTGAGGAGAGAGAGAGACACAGTGTGAGGAGAGAGAGACACAGTGTGAGGAGAGAGAGAGACACAGTGTGAGGAGAGAGAGAGAGACACAGTGTGAGGAGAGAGAGACACAGTGTGAGGAGAGAGAGAGACACAGTGTGAGGAGAGAGAGAGACACAGTGTGAGGAGAGAGAGAGACACAGTGTGAGGAGAGAGAGAGACACAGTGTGAGGAGAGAGAGAGACACAGTGTGAGGAGAGAGAGAGACACAGTGTGAGGAGAGAGAGAGACACAGTGTGAGGAGAGAGAGAGACACAGTGTGAGGAGAGAGAGAGACACAGTGTGAGGAGAGAGAGAGACACAGTGTGAGGAGAGAGAGAGACACAGTGTGAGGAGAGAGAGAGACACAGTGTGAGGAGAGAGAGAGACAGTGTGAGAGAGAGACACACAGTGTGAGGAGAGAGAGACACACAGTGTGAGGAGAGAGAGACACACAGTGTGAGGAGAGAGAGACACACAGTGTGAGGAGAGAGAGACACACAGTGTGAGGAGAGAGAGACACACAGTGTGAGGAGAGAGAGACACACAGTGTGAGGAGAGAGAGACACACAGTGTGAGGAGAGAGAGACACACAGTGTGAGGAGAGAGAGACACACAGTGTGAGGAGAGAGAGACACACAGTGTGAGGAGAGAGAGACACACAGTGTGAGGAGAGAGAGACACACAGTGTGAGGAGAGAGAGACACACAGTGTGAGGAGAGAGAGACACACAGTGTGAGGAGAGAGAGACACACAGTGTGAGGAGAGAGACACACAGTGTGAGGAGAGAGAGACACAGTGTGAGGAGAGAGAGACACAGTGTGAGGAGAGAGAGACACAGTGTGAGGAGAGAGAGACACAGTGTGAGGAGAGAGAGACACAGTGTGAGGAGAGAGAGACACAGTGAGGGAGAGAGAGACACACAGTGTGAGGAGAGAGAGACACACAGTGTGAGGAGAGAGAGACACACAGTGTGAGGAGAGAGAGACACAGTGTAATGAGAGAGAGACACAGTGTAATGAGAGAGAGACACGGTGTGATGAGAGAGAGACACGGTGTGATGAGAGAGAGACATGGTGTGATGAGAGAGAGACATGGTGTGATGAGAGAGAGACACAGTGTGATGAGAGAGAGACACAGTGTGAGGAGAGAGAGACACACAGTGTGAGGAGAGAGAGACACACAGTGTGAGGAGAGAGAGACACACAGTGTGAGGAGAGAGAGACACACAGTGTGAGGAGAGAGAGACACAGTGTGAGGAGAGAGAGACACAGTGTGAGGAGAGAGAGACACAATGTGAGGAGAGAGAGACACAATGTGAGGAGAGAGAGACACACGGTGTGAGGAGAGAGAGACACACGGTGTGAGGAGAGAGAGACACACGGTGTGAGGAGAGAGAGACACACGGTGTGAGGAGAGAGAGACACACGGTGTGAGGAGAGAGAGACACACAGTGTGAGGAGAGAGAGACACACAGTGTGAGGAGAGAGAGACACACAGTGTGAGGAGAGAGAGACACACAGTGTGAGGAGAGAGAGACACACATTGTGAGGAGAGAGAGACACACAGTGTGAGGAGAGAGAGAGACACAGTGTGAGGAGAGAGAGAGACACAGTGTGAGGAGAGAGACACAGTGTGAGGAGAGAGAGACACACACAGTGTGAGGAGAGAGAGAGACACAGTGTGAGGAGAGAGAGACACACAGTGTGAGGAGAGTGAGAGACACACAGTGTGAGGAGAGAGAGAGACACAGTGTGAGGAGAGAGAGAGACACACAGTGTGAGGAGAGAGAGAGACACACAGTGTGAGGAGAGAGAGACACAGTGTGAGGAGAGAGAGACACAGGGAGGTAATTATACTCTGTGTATATCTCCAGCACCGTCTGTATCTGAGATACACACAGCGAGGGGAGAGAGAGACACAGTGTGAGGAGAGAGAGAGACACACAGTGTGAGGAGAGAGAGAGACACACAGTGTGAGGAGAGAGAGAGACAAACAGTGTGAGGAGAGAGAGACACACAGTGTGAGGAGAGAGAGACACACATTGTGAGGAGAGAGAGACACACAGTGTGAGGAGAGAGAGAGACACAGTGTGAGGAGAGAGAGAGACACAGTGTGAGGAGAGAGACACAGTGTGAGGAGAGAGAGACACACACAGTGTGAGGAGAGAGAGAGACACAGTGTGAGGAGAGAGAGACACACAGTGTGAGGAGAGTGAGAGACACACAGTGTGAGGAGAGAGAGAGACACAGTGTGAGGAGAGAGAGAGACACACAGTGTGAGGAGAGAGAGAGACACACAGTGTGAGGAGAGAGAGACACAGTGTGAGGAGAGAGAGACACAGGGAGGTAATTATACTCTGTGTATATCTCCAGCACCGTCTGTATCTGAGATACACACAGCGAGGGGAGAGAGAGACACAGTGTGAGGAGAGAGAGAGACACACAGTGTGAGGAGAGAGAGAGACACACAGTGTGAGGAGAGAGAGAGACACACAGTGTGAGGAGAGAGAGACAAACAGTGTGAGGAGAGAGAGACACAGTGTGAGGAGAGAGAGACACAGTGTGAGGAGAGAGAGACACAGTGTGAGGAGAGAGAGACACAGTGTGAGGAGAGAGAGACACACAGTGTGAGGAGAGAGAGAGACACAGTGTGAGGAGAGAGAGAGACACAGTGTGAGGAGAGAGAGAGACACAGTGTGAGGAGAGAGAGACACACAGTGTGAGGAGAGAGAGAGACACAGTGTGAGGAGAGAGAGAGACACAGTGTGAGGAGAGAGAGAGACAGTGTGAGGAGAGAGAGAGAGAGACACAGTGTGAGGAGAGAGAGAGACACAGTGTGAGGAGAGAGAGAGACAGTGTGAGGAGAGAGAGAAACACAGTGTGAGGAGAGAGAGAGACACAGGGAGGTAATTATACTCTGTGTATATCTCCAGCACCGTCTGTATCTGAGATACACACAGCGAGGGGAGAGAGAGAGAGACACAGTGTGAGGAGAGAGAGACACACAGTGTGAGGAGAGAGAGACACACAGTGTGAAGAGAGAGAGACACACAGTGTGAGGAGAGAGACACAGTGTGAGGAGAGAGACACAGTGTGAGGAGAGAGACACAGTGTGAGGAGAGAGAGAGACACAGTGTGAGGAGAGAGAGAGACACAGTGTGAAGAGAGAGAGAGACACACAGTGTGAGGAGAGAGAGAGACACAGTGTGAGGAGAGAGAGACACAGCGAGGGGAGAGAGAGACACAGTGTGAGGAGAGAGAGACACACAGTGTGAGGAGAGAGAGACACACGGTGTGAGGAGAGAGAGACACACGGTGTGAGGAGAGAGAGACACACGGTGTGAGGAGAGAGAGACACACAGTGTGAGGAGAGAGAGACACACAGTGTGAGGAGAGAGAGACACACAGTGTGAGGAGAGAGAGACACACAGTGTGAGGAGAGAGAGACACACAGTGTGAGGAGAGAGAGACACACAGTGTGAGGAGAGAGAGAGAGACACAGTGTGAGGAGAGAGAGAGACAGTGTGAGGAGAGAGAGAGACACAGTGTGAGGAGAGAGAGACACACAGTGTGAGGAGAGAGAGACACACAGTATGAGGACAGAGAGACACACAGTGTGAGGAGAGAGAGACACACACAGTGTGAGGAGAGAGAGAGACACAGTGTGAGGAGAGAGAGAGAGAGAGAGACACAGTGTGAGGAGAGAGAGAGAGACACAGTGTGAGGAGAGAGAGAGACACAGTGTGAGGAGAGAGAGACACAGCGAGGGGAGAGAGACACAGTGTGAGGAGAGAGAGAGACACAGTGTGAGGAGAGAGAGAGAGACACAGTGTGAGGAGAGAGAGAGACAGTGTGAGGAGAGAGAGAGACACAGTGTGAGGAGAGAGAGACACACAGTGTGAGGAGAGAGAGACACACAGTGTGAGGACAGAGAGACACACAGTGTGAGGAGAGAGAGACACACACAGTGTGAGGAGAGAGAGAGACACAGTGTGAGGAGAGAGAGAGAGAGACACAGTGTGAGGAGAGAAAGAGAGACACAGTGTGAGGAGAGAGAGAGACAGTGTGAGGAGAGAGAGAGACACAGTGTGAGGAGAGAGAGAGACACAGGGAGGTAATTATACTCTGTGTATATCTCCAGCACCGTCTGTATCTGAGATACACACAGCGAGGGGAGAGAGAGAGACACAGTGTGAGGAGAGAGAGAGAGACACAGTGTGAGGAGAGAGAGAGACACAGTGTGAGGAGAGAGAGAGAGACACAGTGTGAGGAGAGAGAGAGAGACACAGTGTGAGGAGAGAGAGAGAGACACAGTGTGAGGAGAGAGAGAGACACAGGGAGGTAATTATACTCTGTGTATATCTCCAGCACCGTCTGTATCTGAGATACACACAGCGAGGGGAGAGAGAGACACAGTGTGAGGAGAGAGAGACACACAGTGTGAGGAGACAGAGACACACAGTGTGAGGAGACAGAGACACACAGTGTGAGGAGAGAGAGACACAGTGTGAGGAGAGAGAGACACGGTGTGAGGAGAGAGAGACACAGTGTGAGGAGAGAGAGAGACACAGTGTGAGGAGAGAGACACAGTGTGAGGAGAGAGAGACACAGTGTGAGGAGAGAGAGACACAGTGTGAGGAGAGAGAGAGACACAGTGTGAGGAGAGAGAGAGACACAGTGTGAGGAGAGAGAGAGACACAGTGTGAGGAGAGAGAGACACACAGTGTGAGGAGAGAGAGACACGGTGTGAGGAGAGAGAGACACAGTGTGAGGAGAGAGAGAGACACAGTGTGAGGAGAGAGACACAGTGTGAGGAGAGAGAGACACAGTGTGAGGAGAGAGAGACACACAGTGTGAGGAGAGAGACACACAGTGTGAGGAGAGAGAGACACACAGTGTGAGGAGAGAGAGACACACAGTGTGAGGAGAGAGAGACACACCGTGTGAGGAGAGAGAGACACACAGTGTGAGGAGAGAGACACACAGTGTGAGGAGAGAGAGACACGGTGTGAGGAGAGAGAGAGACACAGTGTGAGGAGAGAGAGAGACACAGTGTGAGGAGAGAGAGAGACACAGTGTGAGGAGAGAGACACAGTGTGAGGAGAGAGAGACACACAGTGTGAGGAGAGAGAGAGACACACAGTGTGAGGAGAGAGAGAGACACACAGTGTGAGGAGAGTGAGAGAGACAGGGAGGTAATTATACTCTGTTTATATCTCCAGCATCGTCTGTATCTGAGATACACACAGCGAGGGGAGAGAGAGAGAGAGACACACAGTGTGAGGAGAGAGAGAGACACAGTGTGAGGAGAGAGAGACACACAGTGTGAGGCGAGAGAGAGACACAGGGAGGTAATTATACTCTGTGTATATCTCCAGCACCGTCTGTATCTGAGAAACACACAACGAGGGGAGAGAGAGAGAGACACAGTGTGAGGAGAGAGAGACACACAGTGTGAGGAGAGAGAGAGACACACAGTGTGAGGAGAGAGAGGGACACACAGTGTGAGGAGAGAGAGGGACACACAGTGTGAGGAGAGAGAGACACAGTGTGAGGAGAGAGAGAGACACAGTGTGAGGAGAGAGAGAGAGACAGTGTGAGGAGAGAGAGAGACACAGTGTGAGGAGAGAGAGAGACACAGTGTGAGGAGAGAGACACACAGTGTGAGGAGAGAGAGACACAAAGTGTGAGGAGAGAGAGGGACACACAGTGTGAGGAGAGAGAGGGACACACAGTGTGAGGAGAGAGAGACACAGTGTGAGGAGAGAGAGAGACACAGTGTGAGGAGAGAGAGAGAGACAGTGTGAGGAGAGAGAGAGACACAGTGTGAGGAGAGAGAGAGACACAGTGTGAGGAGAGAGAGAGACACAGTGTGAGGAGAGAGAGAGACACAGTGTGAGGAGAGAGAGACACAAAGTGTGAGGAGAGAGAGACAGTGTGAGGAGAGAGAGAGACACACAGTGTGAGGAGAGAGAGAGACACAGTGTGAGGATTGAGAGAGACACACAGTGTGAGGAGAGAGAGAGACACACAGTGTGAGGAGAGAGAGAGACACACAGTGTGAGGAGAGAGAGAGACACAGTGTGAGGAGAGAGAGACACAGTGTGAGGAGAGAGAGACACAGGGAGGTAATTATACTCTGTGTATATCTCCAGCACCGTCTGTATCTGAGATACACACAGCGAGGGGAGAGAGAGAGAGAGACACACAGTGTGAGGAGAGAGAGAGACACAGTGTGAGGAGAGAGAGACACACAGTGTGAGGAGAGAGAGAGACACAGGGAGGTAATTATACTCTGTGTATATCTCCAGCACCGTCTGTATCTGAGATACACACAACGAGGGGAGAGAGAGAGAGACACACAGTGTGAGGAGAGAGAGACACACAGTGTGAGGAGAGAGAGACACACAGTGTGAGGAGAGAGAGACACACAGTGTGAGGAGAGAGAGACACACAGTGTGAGGAGAGAGAGACACACAGTGTGAGGAGAGAGAGACACACAGTGTGAGGAGAGAGAGACACACAGTGTGAGGAGAGAGAGACACACAGTGTGAGGAGAGAGAGACACACAGTGTGAGGAGAGAGAGACACACAGTGTGAGGAGAGAGAGACACACAGTGTGAGGAGAGAGAGACACACAGTGTGAGGAGAGAGAGACACACAGTGTGAGGAGAGAGAAACACAGTGTGAGGAGAGAGAGAGACACAGTGTGAGGAGAGAGAGAGACACAGTGTGAGGAGAGAGAGACACAGTGTGAGGAGAGAGAGAGACAGTGTGAGGAGAGAGAGACACGGTGTGAGGAGAGAGAGAGACACAGTGTGAGGAGAGAGAGACACAGTGTGAGGAGAGAGAGACACAGTGTGAGGAGAGAGAGACAATGTGAGGAGAGAGAGAGAGACAGTGTGAGTAGAGAGAGAGACACAGTGTGAGGAGAGAGAGAGACACAGTGTGAGGAGAGAGAGAGACACAGTGTGAGGAGAGAGAAAGACACAGTGTGGAGAGAAAGAGACACAGTGTGAGGAGAGAGAGAGACACAGTGTGAGGAGAGAGAGAGACACAGTGTGAGGAGAGAGAGAGACACAGTGTGAGGAGAGAGAGAGACACAGTGTGAGGAGAGAGAGAGACACAGTGTGAGGTGAGAGAGAGACACAGTGTGAGGTGAGAGAGAGACACAGTGTGAGGAGAGAGAGACACAGTGTGAGGAGAGAGAGAGACACAGTGTGAGGAGAGAGAGAGACACAGTGTGAGGAGAGAAAGACACAGTGTGAGGAGAGAGAGACACACAGTGTGAGGAGAGAGAGACACACAGTGTGAGGAGAGAGAGACACACAGTGTGAGGAGAGAGAGACACAGTGTGATGAGAGAGAGACACAGTGTGATGAGAGAGAGACACAGTGTGATGAGAGAGAGACACAGTGTGAGGAGAGAGAGACACAGTGTGAGGAGAGAGAGACACAGTGAGGGAGAGAGAGACACACAGTGTGAGGAGAGAGAGACACACAGTGTGAGGAGAGAGAGACACAGTGTGAGGAGAGAGAGACACAGTGTGAGGAGAGAGAGACACAGTGTGAGGAGAGAGAGACACACCGTGTGAGGAGAGAGAGACACACCGTGTGAGGAGAGAGAGACACAGTGTGAGGAGAGAGAGACACGGTGTGAGGAGAGAGAGACACGGTGTGAGGAGAGAGAGAGACACAGTGTGAGGAGAGAGAGACACAGTGTGAGGAGAGAGAGACACACAGTGTGAGGAGAGAGAGACACACAGTGTGAGGAGAGAGAGACACACAGTGTGAGGAGAGAGAGACACACAGTGTGAGGAGAGAGAGAGACACAGTGTGAGGAGAGAGAGAGACACAGTGTGAGGAGAGAGAGACACACAGTGTGAGGAGAGAGAGACACACAGTGTGAGGAGAGAGACACACAGTGTGAGGAGAGAGAGACACAGTGTGATGAGAGAGAGACACAGTGTGAGGAGAGAGAGACACAGTGTGAGGAGAGAGAGACACAGTGTGAGGAGAGAGAGACACAGTGTGAGGAGAGAGAGACACAGTGTGAGGAGAGAGAGACACAGCGAGGGAGAGAGAGACACATAGTGTGAGGAGAGAGAGACACAGTGTGAGGAGAGAGAGACACAGTGTGAGGAGAGAGACACAGTGTGAGGAGAGAGACACAGTGTGAGGAGAGAGACACAGTGTGAGGAGAGAGAGACACACAGTGTGAGGAGAGAGAGAGACACAGTGTGAGGAGAGAGACACACAGTGTGAGGAGAGAGAGACACAAAGTGTGAGGAGAGAGAGACACAAAGTGTGAGGAGAGAGAGGGACACAGTGTGAGGAGAGAGAGGGACACAGTGTGAGGAGAGAGAGAGACACAGTGTGAGGAGAGAGAGGGACACACAGTGTGAGGAGAGAGAGACACAGTGTGAGGAGAGAGAGAGACACAGTGTGAGGAGAGAGAGAGACACAGTGTGAGGAGAGAGAGAGAGAGAGACAGTGTGAGGAGAGAGAGAGACACAGTGTGAGGAGAGAGAGAGACACAGTGTGAGGAGAGAGACACACAGTGTGAGGAGAGAGAGACACAAAGTGTGAGGAGAGAGACACACAGTGTGAGGAGAGAGAGACACAGTGTGAGGAGAGAGAGACACAGTGTGAGGAGAGAGAGACACAGTGTGAGGAGAGAGAGAGACACAGGGAGGTAATTATACTCTGTGTATATCTCCAGCACCGTCTGTATCTGAGATACACACAACGAGGGGAGAGAGAGAGACACAGTGTGAGGAGAGAGAGACACACAGTGTGAGGAGAGAGAGAGACACACAGTGTGAGGAGAGAGAGGGACACACAGTGTGAGGAGAGAGAGGGACACACAGTGTGAGGAGAGAGAGACACAGTGTGAGGAGAGAGAGAGACACAGTGTGAGGAGAGAGAGAGAGACAGTGTGAGGAGAGAGAGAGACACAGTGTGAGGAGAGAGAGAGACACAGTGTGAGGAGAGAGACACACAGTGTGAGGAGAGAGAGACACAAAGTGTGAGGAGAGAGAGGGACACACAGTGTGAGGAGAGAGAGGGACACACAGTGTGAGGAGAGAGAGACACAGTGTGAGGAGAGAGAGAGACACAGTGTGAGGAGAGAGAGACAGTGTGAGGAGAGAGAGAGACACACAGTGTGAGGAGAGAGAGAGACACAGTGTGAGGATTGAGAGAGACACACAGTGTGAGGAGAGAGAGAGACACACAGTGTGAGGAGAGAGAGAGACACACAGTGTGAGGAGAGAGAGAGACACAGTGTGAGGAGAGAGAGACACAGTGTGAGGAGAGAGAGACACAGGGAGGTAATTATACTCTGTGTATATCTCCAGCACCGTCTGTATCTGAGATACACACAGCGAGGGGAGAGAGAGAGAGAGACACACAGTGTGAGGAGAGAGAGAGACACAGTGTGAGGAGAGAGAGACACACAGTGTGAGGAGAGAGAGAGACACAGGGAGGTAATTATACTCTGTGTATATCTCCAGCACCGTCTGTATCTGAGATACACACAACGAGGGGAGAGAGAGAGAGACACACAGTGTGAGGAGAGAGAGACACACAGTGTGAGGAGAGAGAGACACACAGTGTGAGGAGAGAGAGACACACAGTGTGAGGAGAGAGAGACACACAGTGTGAGGAGAGAGAGACACACAGTGTGAGGAGAGAGAGACACACAGTGTGAGGAGAGAGAGACACACAGTGTGAGGAGAGAGAGACACACAGTGTGAGGAGAGAGAGACACACAGTGTGAGGAGAGAGAGACACACAGTGTGAGGAGAGAGAGACACACAGTGTGAGGAGAGAGAGACACACAGTGTGAGGAGAGAGAGACACACAGTGTGAGGAGAGAGAAACACAGTGTGAGGAGAGAGAGAGACACAGTGTGAGGAGAGAGAGAGACACAGTGTGAGGAGAGAGAGACACAGTGTGAGGAGAGAGAGAGACAGTGTGAGGAGAGAGAGACACGGTGTGAGGAGAGAGAGAGACACAGTGTGAGGAGAGAGAGACACAGTGTGAGGAGAGAGAGACACAGTGTGAGGAGAGAGAGACAATGTGAGGAGAGAGAGAGAGACAGTGTGAGTAGAGAGAGAGACACAGTGTGAGGAGAGAGAGAGACACAGTGTGAGGAGAGAGAGAGACACAGTGTGAGGAGAGAGAAAGACACAGTGTGGAGAGAAAGAGACACAGTGTGAGGAGAGAGAGAGACACAGTGTGAGGAGAGAGAGAGACACAGTGTGAGGAGAGAGAGACACAGTGTGAGGAGAGAGAGAGACACAGTGTGAGGAGAGAGAGAGACACAGTGTGAGGTGAGAGAGAGACACAGTGTGAGGTGAGAGAGAGACACAGTGTGAGGAGAGAGAGACACAGTGTGAGGAGAGAGAGAGACACAGTGTGAGGAGAGAGAGAGACACAGTGTGAGGAGAGAAAGACACAGTGTGAGGAGAGAGAGACACACAGTGTGAGGAGAGAGAGACACACAGTGTGAGGAGAGAGAGACACACAGTGTGAGGAGAGAGAGACACAGTGTGATGAGAGAGAGACACAGTGTGATGAGAGAGAGACACAGTGTGAGGAGAGAGAGACACAGTGTGAGGAGAGAGAGACACAGTGTGAGGAGAGAGAGACACAGTGAGGGAGAGAGAGACACACAGTGTGAGGAGAGAGAGACACACAGTGTGAGGAGAGAGAGACACAGTGTGAGGAGAGAGAGACACAGTGTGAGGAGAGAGAGACACAGTGTGAGGAGAGAGAGACACACCGTGTGAGGAGAGAGAGACACACCGTGTGAGGAGAGAGAGACACAGTGTGAGGAGAGAGAGACACGGTGTGAGGAGAGAGAGACACGGTGTGAGGAGAGAGAGAGACACAGTGTGAGGAGAGAGAGACACAGTGTGAGGAGAGAGAGACACACAGTGTGAGGAGAGAGAGACACACAGTGTGAGGAGAGAGAGACACACAGTGTGAGGAGAGAGAGACACACAGTGTGAGGAGAGAGAGAGACACAGTGTGAGGAGAGAGAGAGACACAGTGTGAGGAGAGAGAGACACACAGTGTGAGGAGAGAGAGACACACAGTGTGAGGAGAGAGACACACAGTGTGAGGAGAGAGAGACACAGTGTGATGAGAGAGAGACACAGTGTGAGGAGAGAGAGACACAGTGTGAGGAGAGAGAGACACAGTGTGAGGAGAGAGAGACACAGTGTGAGGAGAGAGAGACACAGTGTGAGGAGAGAGAGACACAGCGAGGGAGAGAGAGACACATAGTGTGAGGAGAGAGAGACACAGTGTGAGGAGAGAGAGACACAGTGTGAGGAGAGAGACACAGTGTGAGGAGAGAGACACAGTGTGAGGAGAGAGACACAGTGTGAGGAGAGAGAGACACACAGTGTGAGGAGAGAGAGAGACACAGTGTGAGGAGAGAGACACACAGTGTGAGGAGAGAGAGACACAAAGTGTGAGGAGAGAGAGACACAAAGTGTGAGGAGAGAGAGGGACACAGTGTGAGGAGAGAGAGGGACACAGTGTGAGGAGAGAGAGAGACACAGTGTGAGGAGAGAGAGGGACACACAGTGTGAGGAGAGAGAGACACAGTGTGAGGAGAGAGAGAGACACAGTGTGAGGAGAGAGAGAGACACAGTGTGAGGAGAGAGAGAGAGAGAGACAGTGTGAGGAGAGAGAGAGACACAGTGTGAGGAGAGAGAGAGACACAGTGTGAGGAGAGAGACACACAGTGTGAGGAGAGAGAGACACAAAGTGTGAGGAGAGAGACACACAGTGTGAGGAGAGAGAGACACAGTGTGAGGAGAGAGAGACACAGTGTGAGGAGAGAGAGACACAGTGTGAGGAGAGAGAGAGACACAGGGAGGTAATTATACTCTGTGTATATCTCCAGCACCGTCTGTATCTGAGATACACACAACGAGGGGAGAGAGAGAGACACAGTGTGAGGAGAGAGAGACACACAGTGTGAGGAGAGAGAGAGACACACAGTGTGAGGAGAGAGAGGGACACACAGTGTGAGGAGAGAGAGGGACACACAGTGTGAGGAGAGAGAGACACAGTGTGAGGAGAGAGAGAGACACAGTGTGAGGAGAGAGAGAGAGACAGTGTGAGGAGAGAGAGAGAGACAGTGTGAGGAGAGAGAGAGACACAGTGTGAGGAGAGAGACACACAGTGTGAGGAGAGAGAGACACAAAGTGTGAGGAGAGAGAGGGACACACAGTGTGAGGAGAGAGAGGGACACACAGTGTGAGGAGAGAGAGACACAGTGTGAGGAGAGAGAGAGACACAGTGTGAGGAGAGAGAGAGAGACAGTGTGAGGAGAGAGAGAGACACAGTGTGAGGAGAGAGAGAGACACAGTGTGAGGAGAGAGAGAGACACAGTGTGAGGAGAGAGAGACACAAAGTGTGAGGAGAGAGAGACAGTGTGAGGAGAGAGAGAGACACACAGTGTGAGGAGAGAGAGAGACACAGTGTGAGGATTGAGAGAGACACACAGTGTGAGGAGAGAGAGAGACACACAGTGTGAGGAGAGAGAGAGACACACAGTGTGAGGAGAGAGAGAGACACAGTGTGAGGAGAGAGAGACACAGTGTGAGGAGAGAGAGACACAGGGAGGTAATTATACTCTGTGTATATCTCCAGCACCGTCTGTATCTGAGATACACACAGCGAGGGGAGAGAGAGAGAGAGACACACAGTGTGAGGAGAGAGAGAGACACAGTGTGAGGAGAGAGAGACACAGTGTGAGGAGAGAGAGACACAGTGTGAGGAGAGAGAGACACAGTGTGAGGAGAGAGAGACACAGCGAGGGAGAGAGAGACACATAGTGTGAGGAGAGAGAGACACAGTGTGAGGAGAGAGAGACACAGTGTGAGGAGAGAGACACAGTGTGAGGAGAGAGACACAGTGTGAGGAGAGAGACACAGTGTGAGGAGAGAGACACAGTGTGAGGAGAGAGAGACACACAGTGTGAGGAGAGAGAGAGACACAGTGTGAGGAGAGAGACACACAGTGTGAGGAGAGAGAGACACAAAGTGTGAGGAGAGAGAGACACAAAGTGTGAGGAGAGAGAGGGACACAGTGTGAGGAGAGAGAGGGACACAGTGTGAGGAGAGAGAGAGACACAGTGTGAGGAGAGAGAGGGACACACAGTGTGAGGAGAGAGAGACACAGTGTGAGGAGAGAGAGAGACACAGTGTGAGGAGAGAGAGAGACACAGTGTGAGGAGAGAGAGAGAGAGAGACAGTGTGAGGAGAGAGAGAGACACAGTGTGAGGAGAGAGAGAGACACAGTGTGAGGAGAGAGACACACAGTGTGAGGAGAGAGAGACACAAAGTGTGAGGAGAGAGACACACAGTGTGAGGAGAGAGAGACACAGTGTGAGGAGAGAGAGACACAGTGTGAGGAGAGAGAGACACAGTGTGAGGAGAGAGAGAGACACAGGGAGGTAATTATACTCTGTGTATATCTCCAGCACCGTCTGTATCTGAGATACACACAACGAGGGGAGAGAGAGAGAGACACAGTGTGAGGAGAGAGAGAGACACACAGTGTGAGGAGAGAGAGAGACACACAGTGTGAGGAGAGAGAGGGACACACAGTGTGAGGAGAGAGAGGGACACACAGTGTGAGGAGAGAGAGACACAGTGTGAGGAGAGAGAGAGACACAGTGTGAGGAGAGAGAGAGAGACAGTGTGAGGAGAGAGAGAGACACAGTGTGAGGAGAGAGAGAGACACAGTGTGAGGAGAGAGAGAGACACAGTGTGAGGAGAGAGACACAAAGTGTGAGGAGAGAGAGGGACACACAGTGTGAGGAGAGAGAAGGACACACAGTGTGAGGAGAGAGAGACACAGTGTGAGGAGAGAGAGAGACACAGTGTGAGGAGAGAGAGAGAGACAGTGTGAGGAGAGAGAGAGAGACAGTGTGAGGAGAGAGAGAGACACAGTGTGAGGAGAGAGAGAGACACAGTGTGAGGAGAGAGAGACACAAAGTGTGAGGAGAGAGAGACAGTGTGAGGAGAGAGAGAGACACACAGTGTGAGGAGAGAGAGAGACACAGTGTGAGGATTGAGAGAGACACACAGTGTGAGGAGAGAGAGAGACACACAGTGTGAGGAGAGAGAGAGACACACAGTGTGAGGAGAGAGAGAGACACAGTGTGAGGAGAGAGAGACACAGTGTGAGGAGAGAGAGACACAGGGAGGTAATTATACTCTGTGTATATCTCCAGCACCGTCTGTATCTGAGATACACACAGCGAGGGGAGAGAGAGAGAGAGACACACAGTGTGAGGAGAGAGAGAGACACAGTGTGAGGAGAGAGAGACACACAGTGTGAGGAGAGAGAGAGACACAGGGAGGTAATTATACTCTGTGTATATCTCCAGCACCGTCTGTATCTGAGATACACACAACGAGGGGAGAGAGAGAGACACACAGTGTGAGGAGAGAGAGACACACAGTGTGAGGAGAGAGAGACACACAGTGTGAGGAGAGAGAGACACACAGTGTGAGGAGAGAGAGACACACAGTGTGAGGAGAGAGAGACACACAGTGTGAGGAGAGAGAGACACACAGTGTGAGGAGAGAGAGACACACAGTGTGAGGAGAGAGAGACACACAGTGTGAGGAGAGAGAGACACACAGTGTGAGGAGAGAGAGACACACAGTGTGAGGAGAGAGAGACACAGTGTGAGGAGAGAGAAACACAGTGTGAGGAGAGAGAAACACAGTGTGAGGAGAGAGAGAGACACAGTGTGAGGAGAGAGAGAGACACAGTGTGAGGAGAGAGAGAGACACAGTGTGAGGAGAGAGAGAGACAGTGTGAGGAGAGAGAGACACGGTGTGAGGAGAGAGAGAGACACAGTGTGAGGAGAGAGAGACACAGTGTGAGGAGAGAGAGACACAGTGTGAGGAGAGAGAGACAATGTGAGGAGAGAGAGAGAGACAGTGTGAGTAGAGAGAGAGACACAGTGTGAGGAGAGAGAGAGACACAGTGTGAGGAGAGAGAGAGACACAGTGTGAGGAGAGAGAAAGACACAGTGTGGAGAGAAAGAGACACAGTGTGAGGAGAGAGAGAGACACAGTGTGAGGAGAGAGAGAGACACAGTGTGAGGAGAGAGAGAGACACAGTGTGAGGAGAGAGAGAGACACAGTGTGAGGAGAGAGAGAGACACAGTGTGAGGAGAGAGAGAGACACAGTGTGAGGTGAGAGAGAGACACAGTGTGAGGAGAGAGAGACACAGTGTGAGGAGAGAGAGAGACACAGTGTGAGGAGAGAAAGACACAGTGTGAGGAGAGAGAGACACACAGTGTGAGGAGAGAGAGACACACAGTGTGAGGAGAGAGAGACACACAGTGTGAGGAGAGAGAGACACAGTGTGATGAGAGAGAGACACAGTGTGATGAGAGAGAGACACAGTGTGAGGAGAGAGAGACACAGTGTGAGGAGAGAGAGACACAGTGTGAGGAGAGAGAGACACAGTGAGGGAGAGAGAGACACACAGTGTGAGGAGAGAGAGACACACAGTGTGAGGAGAGAGAGACACAGTGTGAGGAGAGAGAGACACAGTGTGAGGAGAGAGAGACACAGTGTGAGGAGAGAGAGACACACCGTGTGAGGAGAGAGAGACACACCGTGTGAGGAGAGAGAGACACAGTGTGAGGAGAGAGAGACACGGTGTGAGGAGAGAGAGACACGGTGTGAGGAGAGAGAGAGACACAGTGTGAGGAGAGAGAGACACAGTGTGAGGAGAGAGAGACACACAGTGTGAGGAGAGAGAGACACACAGTGTGAGGAGAGAGAGACACACAGTGTGAGGAGAGAGAGACACACAGTGTGAGGAGAGAGAGAGACACAGTGTGAGGAGAGAGAGAGACACAGTGTGAGGAGAGAGAGACACACAGTGTGAGGAGAGAGAGACACACAGTGTGAGGAGAGAGACACACAGTGTGAGGAGAGAGAGACACAGTGTGATGAGAGAGAGACACAGTGTGAGGAGAGAGAGACACAGTGTGAGGAGAGAGAGACACAGTGTGAGGAGAGAGAGACACAGTGTGAGGAGAGAGAGACACAGTGTGAGGAGAGAGAGACACAGCGAGGGAGAGAGAGACACACAGTGTGAGGAGAGAGAGACACAGTGTGAGGAGAGAGAGACACAGTGTGAGGAGAGAGACACAGTGTGAGGAGAGAGACACAGTGTGAGGAGAGAGACACAGTGTGAGGAGAGAGAGACACACAGTGTGAGGAGAGAGAGAGACACAGTGTGAGGAGAGAGACACACAGTGTGAGGAGAGAGACACACAGTGTGAGGAGAGAGAGACACAAAGTGTGAGGAGAGAGAGACACAAAGTGTGAGGAGAGAGAGGGACACAGTGTGAGGAGAGAGAGGGACACAGTGTGAGGAGAGAGAGAGACACAGTGTGAGGAGAGAGAGGGACACACAGTGTGAGGAGAGAGAGACACAGTGTGAGGAGAGAGAGAGACACAGTGTGAGGAGAGAGAGAGACACAGTGTGAGGAGAGAGAGAGAGAGACAGTGTGAGGAGAGAGAGAGACACAGTGTGAGGAGAGAGAGAGACACAGTGTGAGGAGAGAGACACACAGTGTGAGGAGAGAGAGACACAAAGTGTGAGGAGAGAGACACACAGTGTGAGGAGAGAGAGACACAGTGTGAGGAGAGAGAGACACAGTGTGAGGAGAGAGAGACACAGTGTGAGGAGAGAGAGACACAGTGTGAGGAGAGAGAGACACAGTGTGAGGAGAGAGAGACACAGTGTGAGGAGAGAGAGACACAGTGTGAGGAGAGAGAGACACAGCGAGGGAGAGAGAGACACACAGTGTGAGGAGAGAGACACACACAGTGTGAGGAGAGAGAGACACAGTGTGATGAGAGAGAGACACAGTGTGATGAGAGAGAGACACAGTGTGATGAGAGAGAGACACAGTGTGATGAGAAAGAGACACAGTGTGATGAGAGAGAGACACAGTGTGAGGAGAGAGAGACACAGTGTGAGGAGAGAGAGACACAGTGTGAGGAGAGAGAGACACAGTGTGAGGAGAGAGAGACACAGTGTGAGGAGAGAGAGACACAGTGTGAGGAGAGAGAGACACAGTGTGAGGAGAGAGAGACACAGTGTGAGGAGAGAGAGACACAGTGTGAGGAGAGAGAGACACAGTGTGAGGAGAGAGAGACACAGTGTGAGGAGAGAGAGAGACAGTGTGAGGA
Organism: Ascaphus truei; assembly: GCF_040206685.1. NCBI lineage: Eukaryota > Metazoa > Chordata > Amphibia > Anura > Ascaphidae > Ascaphus > Ascaphus truei. The sequence continues at coordinate 38,261 of NW_027457143.1, read as the reverse complement.
GAGAGAGACACAGCGAGGGAGAGAGAGACACAGTGTGAGGAGAGAGAGACACACAGTGTGAGGAGAGAGAGACACACAGTGTGAGGAGAGAGAGACACACAGTGTGAGGAGAGAGAGACACACAGTGTGAGGAGAGAGAGACACACAGTGTGAGGAGAGAGAGACACACAGTGTGAGGAGAGAGAGACACACAGTGTGAGGAGAGAGAGACACACAGTGTGAGGAGAGAGAGACACACAGTGTGAGGAGAGAGAGACACACAGTGTGAGGAGAGAGAGACACACAGTGTGAGGAGAGAGAGACACACAGTGTGAGGAGAGAGAGACACACAGTGTGAGGAGAGAGAGACACACAGTGTGAGGAGAGAGAAACACAGTGTGAGGAGAGAGAGAGACACAGTGTGAGGAGAGAGAGAGACACAGTGTGAGGAGAGAGAGACACAGTGTGAGGAGAGAGAGAGACAGTGTGAGGAGAGAGAGACACGGTGTGAGGAGAGAGAGAGACACAGTGTGAGGAGAGAGAGACACAGTGTGAGGAGAGAGAGACACAGTGTGAGGAGAGAGAGACAATGTGAGGAGAGAGAGAGAGACAGTGTGAGTAGAGAGAGAGACACAGTGTGAGGAGAGAGAGAGACACAGTGTGAGGAGAGAGAGAGACACAGTGTGAGGAGAGAGAAAGACACAGTGTGGAGAGAAAGAGACACAGTGTGAGGAGAGAGAGAGACACAGTGTGAGGAGAGAGAGAGACACAGTGTGAGGAGAGAGAGACACAGTGTGAGGAGAGAGAGAGACACAGTGTGAGGAGAGAGAGAGACACAGTGTGAGGTGAGAGAGAGACACAGTGTGAGGTGAGAGAGAGACACAGTGTGAGGAGAGAGAGACACAGTGTGAGGAGAGAGAGAGACACAGTGTGAGGAGAGAGAGAGACACAGTGTGAGGAGAGAAAGACACAGTGTGAGGAGAGAGAGACACACAGTGTGAGGAGAGAGAGACACACAGTGTGAGGAGAGAGAGACACACAGTGTGAGGAGAGAGAGACACAGTGTGATGAGAGAGAGACACAGTGTGATGAGAGAGAGACACAGTGTGAGGAGAGAGAGACACAGTGTGAGGAGAGAGAGACACAGTGTGAGGAGAGAGAGACACAGTGAGGGAGAGAGAGACACACAGTGTGAGGAGAGAGAGACACACAGTGTGAGGAGAGAGAGACACAGTGTGAGGAGAGAGAGACACAGTGTGAGGAGAGAGAGACACAGTGTGAGGAGAGAGAGACACACCGTGTGAGGAGAGAGAGACACACCGTGTGAGGAGAGAGAGACACAGTGTGAGGAGAGAGAGACACGGTGTGAGGAGAGAGAGACACGGTGTGAGGAGAGAGAGAGACACAGTGTGAGGAGAGAGAGACACAGTGTGAGGAGAGAGAGACACACAGTGTGAGGAGAGAGAGACACACAGTGTGAGGAGAGAGAGACACACAGTGTGAGGAGAGAGAGACACACAGTGTGAGGAGAGAGAGAGACACAGTGTGAGGAGAGAGAGAGACACAGTGTGAGGAGAGAGAGACACACAGTGTGAGGAGAGAGAGACACACAGTGTGAGGAGAGAGACACACAGTGTGAGGAGAGAGAGACACAGTGTGATGAGAGAGAGACACAGTGTGAGGAGAGAGAGACACAGTGTGAGGAGAGAGAGACGCAGTGTGAGGAGAGAGAGACACAGTGTGAGGAGAGAGAGACACAGTGTGAGGAGAGAGAGACACAGCGAGGGAGAGAGAGACACATAGTGTGAGGAGAGAGAGACACAGTGTGAGGAGAGAGAGACACAGTGTGAGGAGAGAGACACAGTGTGAGGAGAGAGACACAGTGTGAGGAGAGAGACACAGTGTGAGGAGAGAGAGACACACAGTGTGAGGAGAGAGAGAGACACAGTGTGAGGAGAGAGACACACAGTGTGAGGAGAGAGAGACACAAAGTGTGAGGAGAGAGAGACACAAAGTGTGAGGAGAGAGAGGGACACAGTGTGAGGAGAGAGAGGGACACAGTGTGAGGAGAGAGAGAGACACAGTGTGAGGAGAGAGAGGGACACACAGTGTGAGGAGAGAGAGACACAGTGTGAGGAGAGAGAGAGACACAGTGTGAGGAGAGAGAGAGACACAGTGTGAGGAGAGAGAGAGAGAGAGACAGTGTGAGGAGAGAGAGAGACACAGTGTGAGGAGAGAGAGAGACACAGTGTGAGGAGAGAGACACACAGTGTGAGGAGAGAGAGACACAAAGTGTGAGGAGAGAGACACACAGTGTGAGGAGAGAGAGACACAGTGTGAGGAGAGAGAGACACAGTGTGAGGAGAGAGAGACACAGTGTGAGGAGAGAGAGAGACACAGGGAGGTAATTATACTCTGTGTATATCTCCAGCACCGTCTGTATCTGAGATACACACAACGAGGGGAGAGAGAGAGACACAGTGTGAGGAGAGAGAGACACACAGTGTGAGGAGAGAGAGAGACACACAGTGTGAGGAGAGAGAGGGACACACAGTGTGAGGAGAGAGAGGGACACACAGTGTGAGGAGAGAGAGACACAGTGTGAGGAGAGAGAGAGACACAGTGTGAGGAGAGAGAGAGAGACAGTGTGAGGAGAGAGAGAGACACAGTGTGAGGAGAGAGAGAGACACAGTGTGAGGAGAGAGACACACAGTGTGAGGAGAGAGAGACACAAAGTGTGAGGAGAGAGAGGGACACACAGTGTGAGGAGAGAGAGGGACACACAGTGTGAGGAGAGAGAGACACAGTGTGAGGAGAGAGAGAGACACAGTGTGAGGAGAGAGAGAGAGACAGTGTGAGGAGAGAGAGAGACACAGTGTGAGGAGAGAGAGAGACACAGTGTGAGGAGAGAGAGAGACACAGTGTGAGGAGAGAGAGACACAAAGTGTGAGGAGAGAGAGACAGTGTGAGGAGAGAGAGAGACACACAGTGTGAGGAGAGAGAGAGACACAGTGTGAGGATTGAGAGAGACACACAGTGTGAGGAGAGAGAGAGACACACAGTGTGAGGAGAGAGAGAGACACACAGTGTGAGGAGAGAGAGAGACACAGTGTGAGGAGAGAGAGACACAGTGTGAGGAGAGAGAGACACAGGGAGGTAATTATACTCTGTGTATATCTCCAGCACCGTCTGTATCTGAGATACACACAGCGAGGGGAGAGAGAGAGAGAGACACACAGTGTGAGGAGAGAGAGAGACACAGTGTGAGGAGAGAGAGACACAGTGTGAGGAGAGAGAGACACAGTGTGAGGAGAGAGAGACACAGTGTGAGGAGAGAGAGACACAGCGAGGGAGAGAGAGACACATAGTGTGAGGAGAGAGAGACACAGTGTGAGGAGAGAGAGACACAGTGTGAGGAGAGAGACACAGTGTGAGGAGAGAGACACAGTGTGAGGAGAGAGACACAGTGTGAGGAGAGAGACACAGTGTGAGGAGAGAGAGACACACAGTGTGAGGAGAGAGAGAGACACAGTGTGAGGAGAGAAACACACAGTGTGAGGAGAGAGAGACACAAAGTGTGAGGAGAGAGAGACACAAAGTGTGAGGAGAGAGAGGGACACAGTGTGAGGAGAGAGAGGGACACAGTGTGAGGAGAGAGAGGGACACAGTGTGAGGAGAGAGAGGGACACACAGTGTGAGGAGAGAGAGACACAGTGTGAGGAGAGAGAGAGACACAGTGTGAGGAGAGAGAGAGACACAGTGTGAGGAGAGAGAGAGAGAGAGACAGTGTGAGGAGAGAGAGAGACACAGTGTGAGGAGAGAGAGAGACACAGTGTGAGGAGAGAGACACACAGTGTGAGGAGAGAGAGACACAAAGTGTGAGGAGAGAGACACACAGTGTGAGGAGAGAGAGACACAGTGTGAGGAGAGAGAGACACAGTGTGAGGAGAGAGAGACACAGTGTGAGGAGAGAGAGAGACACAGGGAGGTAATTATACTCTGTGTATATCTCCAGCACCGTCTGTATCTGAGATACACACAACGAGGGGAGAGAGAGAGAGACACAGTGTGAGGAGAGAGAGAGACACACAGTGTGAGGAGAGAGAGAGACACACAGTGTGAGGAGAGAGAGGGACACACAGTGTGAGGAGAGAGAGGGACACACAGTGTGAGGAGAGAGAGACACAGTGTGAGGAGAGAGAGAGACACAGTGTGAGGAGAGAGAGAGAGACAGTGTGAGGAGAGAGAGAGACACAGTGTGAGGAGAGAGAGAGACACAGTGTGAGGAGAGAGAGAGACACAGTGTGAGGAGAGAGACACAAAGTGTGAGGAGAGAGAGGGACACACAGTGTGAGGAGAGAGAAGGACACACAGTGTGAGGAGAGAGAGACACAGTGTGAGGAGAGAGAGAGACACAGTGTGAGGAGAGAGAGAGAGACAGTGTGAGGAGAGAGAGAGACACAGTGTGAGGAGAGAGAGAGACACAGTGTGAGGAGAGAGAGAGACACAGTGTGAGGAGAGAGAGACACAAAGTGTGAGGAGAGAGAGACAGTGTGAGGAGAGAGAGAGACACACAGTGTGAGGAGAGAGAGAGACACAGTGTGAGGATTGAGAGAGACACACAGTGTGAGGAGAGAGAGAGACACACAGTGTGAGGAGAGAGAGAGACACACAGTGTGAGGAGAGAGAGAGACACAGTGTGAGGAGAGAGAGACACAGTGTGAGGAGAGAGAGACACAGGGAGGTAATTATACTCTGTGTATATCTCCAGCACCGTCTGTATCTGAGATACACACAGCGAGGGGAGAGAGAGAGAGAGACACACAGTGTGAGGAGAGAGAGAGACACAGTGTGAGGAGAGAGAGACACACAGTGTGAGGAGAGAGAGAGACACAGGGAGGTAATTATACTCTGTGTATATCTCCAGCACCGTCTGTATCTGAGATACACACAACGAGGGGAGAGAGAGAGACACACAGTGTGAGGAGAGAGAGACACACAGTGTGAGGAGAGAGAGACACACAGTGTGAGGAGAGAGAGACACACAGTGTGAGGAGAGAGAGACACACAGTGTGAGGAGAGAGAGACACACAGTGTGAGGAGAGAGAGACACACAGTGTGAGGAGAGAGAGACACACAGTGTGAGGAGAGAGAGACACACAGTGTGAGGAGAGAGAGACACACAGTGTGAGGAGAGAGAGACACACAGTGTGAGGAGAGAGAGACACAGTGTGAGGAGAGAGAAACACAGTGTGAGGAGAGAGAAACACAGTGTGAGGAGAGAGAGAGACACAGTGTGAGGAGAGAGAGAGACACAGTGTGAGGAGAGAGAGAGACACAGTGTGAGGAGAGAGAGAGACAGTGTGAGGAGAGAGAGACACGGTGTGAGGAGAGAGAGAGACACAGTGTGAGGAGAGAGAGACACAGTGTGAGGAGAGAGAGACACAGTGTGAGGAGAGAGAGACAATGTGAGGAGAGAGAGAGAGACAGTGTGAGTAGAGAGAGAGACACAGTGTGAGGAGAGAGAGAGACACAGTGTGAGGAGAGAGAGAGACACAGTGTGAGGAGAGAGAAAGACACAGTGTGGAGAGAAAGAGACACAGTGTGAGGAGAGAGAGAGACACAGTGTGAGGAGAGAGAGAGACACAGTGTGAGGAGAGAGAGAGACACAGTGTGAGGAGAGAGAGAGACACAGTGTGAGGAGAGAGAGAGACACAGTGTGAGGAGAGAGAGAGACACAGTGTGAGGTGAGAGAGAGACACAGTGTGAGGAGAGAGAGACACAGTGTGAGGAGAGAGAGAGACACAGTGTGAGGAGAGAAAGACACAGTGTGAGGAGAGAGAGACACACAGTGTGAGGAGAGAGAGACACACAGTGTGAGGAGAGAGAGACACACAGTGTGAGGAGAGAGAGACACAGTGTGATGAGAGAGAGACACAGTGTGATGAGAGAGAGACACAGTGTGAGGAGAGAGAGACACAGTGTGAGGAGAGAGAGACACAGTGTGAGGAGAGAGAGACACAGTGAGGGAGAGAGAGACACACAGTGTGAGGAGAGAGAGACACACAGTGTGAGGAGAGAGAGACACAGTGTGAGGAGAGAGAGACACAGTGTGAGGAGAGAGAGACACAGTGTGAGGAGAGAGAGACACACCGTGTGAGGAGAGAGAGACACACCGTGTGAGGAGAGAGAGACACAGTGTGAGGAGAGAGAGACACGGTGTGAGGAGAGAGAGACACGGTGTGAGGAGAGAGAGAGACACAGTGTGAGGAGAGAGAGACACAGTGTGAGGAGAGAGAGACACACAGTGTGAGGAGAGAGAGACACACAGTGTGAGGAGAGAGAGACACACAGTGTGAGGAGAGAGAGACACACAGTGTGAGGAGAGAGAGACACACAGTGTGAGGAGAGAGAGAGACACAGTGTGAGGAGAGAGAGAGACACAGTGTGAGGAGAGAGAGACACACAGTGTGAGGAGAGAGAGACACACAGTGTGAGGAGAGAGACACACAGTGTGAGGAGAGAGAGACACAGTGTGATGAGAGAGAGACACAGTGTGAGGAGAGAGAGACACAGTGTGAGGAGAGAGAGACACAGTGTGAGGAGAGAGAGACACAGTGTGAGGAGAGAGAGACACAGTGTGAGGAGAGAGAGACACAGCGAGGGAGAGAGAGACACACAGTGTGAGGAGAGAGAGACACAGTGTGAGGAGAGAGAGACACAGTGTGAGGAGAGAGACACAGTGTGAGGAGAGAGACACAGTGTGAGGAGAGAGACACAGTGTGAGGAGAGAGAGACACACAGTGTGAGGAGAGAGAGAGACACAGTGTGAGGAGAGAGACACACAGTGTGAGGAGAGAGACACACAGTGTGAGGAGAGAGAGACACAAAGTGTGAGGAGAGAGAGACACAAAGTGTGAGGAGAGAGAGGGACACAGTGTGAGGAGAGAGAGGGACACAGTGTGAGGAGAGAGAGAGACACAGTGTGAGGAGAGAGAGGGACACACAGTGTGAGGAGAGAGAGACACAGTGTGAGGAGAGAGAGAGACACAGTGTGAGGAGAGAGAGAGACACAGTGTGAGGAGAGAGAGAGAGAGACAGTGTGAGGAGAGAGAGAGACACAGTGTGAGGAGAGAGAGAGACACAGTGTGAGGAGAGAGACACACAGTGTGAGGAGAGAGAGACACAAAGTGTGAGGAGAGAGACACACAGTGTGAGGAGAGAGAGACACAGTGTGAGGAGAGAGAGACACAGTGTGAGGAGAGAGAGACACAGTGTGAGGAGAGAGAGACACAGTGTGAGGAGAGAGAGACACAGTGTGAGGAGAGAGAGACACAGTGTGAGGAGAGAGAGACACAGTGTGAGGAGAGAGAGACACAGCGAGGGAGAGAGAGACACACAGTGTGAGGAGAGAGACACACACAGTGTGAGGAGAGAGAGACACAGTGTGATGAGAGAGAGACACAGTGTGATGAGAGAGAGACACAGTGTGATGAGAGAGAGACACAGTGTGATGAGAAAGAGACACAGTGTGATGAGAGAGAGACACAGTGTGAGGAGAGAGAGACACAGTGTGAGGAGAGAGAGACACAGTGTGAGGAGAGAGAGACACAGTGTGAGGAGAGAGAGACACAGTGTGAGGAGAGAGAGACACAGTGTGAGGAGAGAGAGACACAGTGTGAGGAGAGAGAGACACAGTGTGAGGAGAGAGAGACACAGTGTGAGGAGAGAGAGACACAGTGTGAGGAGAGAGAGACACAGTGTGAGGAGAGAGAGAGACAGTGTGAGGAGAGAGAGACACAGCGAGGGAGAGAGAGACACAGTGTGAGGAGAGAGAGACACACAGTGTGAGGAGAGAGAGACACACAGTGTGAGGAGAGAGAGACACAGTGTGAGGAGAGAGAGACACACAGTGTGAGGAGAGAGAGACACACAGTGTGAGGAGAGAGAGACACACAGTGTGAGGAGAGAGAGACACACAGTGTGAGGAGAGAGAGACACACAGTGTGAGGACAGAGAGACACACAGTGTGAGGAGAGAGAGACACACAGTGTGAGGAGAGAGAGACACACAGTGTGAGGAGAGAGAGACACACAGTGTGAGGAGAGAGAGACACACAGTGTGAGGAGAGAGAGACACACAGTGTGAGGAGAGAGAGACACACAGTGTGAGGAGAGAGAGACACACAGTGTGAGGAGAGAGAGACACACAGTGTGAGGAGAGAGAGACACACAGTGTGAGGAGAGAGAGACACACAGTGTGAGGAGAGAGAGACACACAGTGTGAGGAGAGAGAGACACACAGTGTGAGGAGAGAGAGACACACACAGTGTGAGGAGAGAGAGAGACACACAGTGTGAGGAGAGAGAGACACAGTGTGAGGAGAGAAAGACACAGTGTGAGGAAAGAGAGAGAGAGACACAGTGTGAGGAGAGAGAGAGAGAGACACAGTGTGAGGAGAGAGAGAGACAGTGTGAGGAGAGAGAGACACACAGTGTGAGGAGAGAGAGAGACACAGTGTGAGGAGAGAGAGAGACACAGTGTGAGGAGAGAGAGAGACACAGGGAGGTAATTATACTCTGTGTATATCTCCAGCACCGTCTGTATTTGAGATACACACAGCGAGGGGAGAGAGACACACAGCGAGGGGAGAGAGAGAGACAGTGTGAGGAGAGAGAGAGACACAGTGTGAGGAGAGAGAGAGACACAGTGTGAGGAGAGAGAGAGACACAGTGTGAGGAGAGAGAGAGACACAGTGTGAGGAGAGAGAGAGAGACACAGTGTGAGGAGAGAGAGAGACACACAGTGTGAGGAGAGAGAGAGACACAGGGAGGTAATTATACTCTGTGTATATCTCCAGCACCGTCTGTATCTGAGATACACACAGCGAGGGGAGAGAGAGACACAGTGTGAGGAGAGAGAGAGACACAGTGTGAGGAGAGAGAGAGACAGTGTGAGGAGAGAGAGAGACAGTGTGAGGAGAGAGAGAGACACAGTGTGAGGAGAGAGAGAGACACAGTGTGAGGAGAGAGAGAGACACAGTGTGAGGAGAGAGAGAGACACAGTGTGAGGAGAGAGAGAGACACAGTGTGAGGAGAGAGAGAGACACAGTGTGAGGAGAGAGAGAGACACAGTGTGAGGAGAGAGAGAGACACAGTGTGAGGGGAGAGAGACACAGTGTGAGGAGAGAGAGAGACACAGTGTGAGGAGAGAGAGACACACAGTGTGAGGAGAGAGAGACACAGTGTGAGGAGAGAGAGAGACACAGGGAGGTAATTATACTCTGTGTATATCTCCAGCACCGTCTGTATCTGAGATACACACAGCGAGGGGAGAGAGAGACACAGTGTGAGGAGAGAGAGACACACAGTGTGAGGAGAGAGAGAGACACAGTGTGAGGAGAGAGAGAGACACAGTGTGAGGAGAGAGAGACACACAGTGTGAGGAGAGAGAGACACACAGTGTGAGGAGAGAGAGACACACAGTGTGAGGAGAGAGAGACACACAGTGTGAGGAGAGAGAGAGACACACAGTGTGAGGAGAGAGAGACACACAGTGTGAGGAGAGAGAGACACACAGTGTGAGGAGAGAGAGACACACAGTGTGAGGAGAGAGAGAGACACAGTGTGAGGAGAGAGACACAGTGTGAGGAGAGAGACACAGTGTGAGGAGAGAGACACAGTGTGAGGAGAGAGACACAGTGTGAGGAGAGAGACACAGTGTGAGGAGAGAGACACAGTGTGAGGAGAGACACAGTGTGAGGAGAGAGACACACACAGTGTGAGGAGAGAGAGACACACAGTGTGAGGAGAGAGAGACACACAGTGTGAGGAGAGAGAGAGACACAGTGTGAGGAGAGAGAGAAACACAGTGTGAGGAGAGAGAGAAACACAGTGTGAGGAGAGAGAGACACAGTGTGAGGAGAGAGAGACACAGTGTGAGGAGAGAGAGACACAGTGTGAGGAGAGAGAGACACAGTGTGAGGAGAGAGAGACACAGTGTGAGGAGAGAGAGACACAGTGTGAGGAGAGAGAGACACAGTGTGAGGAGAGAGAGACACAGTGTGAGGAGAGAGAGACACAGTGTGAGGAGAGAGAGACACAGTGTGAGGAGAGAGAGACACAGTGTGAGGAGAGAGAGACACAGTGTGAGGAGAGAGAGACACAGCGAGGGAGAGAGAGACACACAGTGTGAGGAGAGAGAGACACACAGTGTGATGAGAGAGAGACACAGTGTGATGAGAGAGAGACACAGTGTGATGAGAGAGAGACACAGTGTGATGAGAGAGAGACACAGTGTGATGAGAGAGAGACACAGTGTGATGAGAGAGAGACACAGTGTGATGAGAGAGAGACACAGTGTGATGAGAGAGAGACACAGTGTGATGAGAGAGAGACACAGTGTGATGAGAGAGAGACACAGTGTGATGAGAGAGACACAGTGTGATGAGAGAGAGACACAGTGTGAGGAGAGAGAGACACAGAGTGAGGAGAGAGAGACACAGAGTGAGGAGAGAGAGACACAGAGTGAGGAGAGAGAGACACAGTGTGAGGAGAGAGAGACACAGTGTGAGGAGAGAGAGACACAGTGTGAGGAGAGAGAGACACAGTGTGAGGAGAGAGAGACACAGTGTGAGGAGAGAGAGACACAGTGTGAGGAGAGAGAGACACAGTGTGAGGAGAGAGAGAGACAGTGTGAGGAGAGAGAGACACAGCGAGGGAGAGAGAGACACAGTGTGAGGAGAGAGAGACACACAGTGTGAGGAGAGAGAGACACACAGTGTGAGGAGAGAGAGACACAGTGTGAGGAGAGAGAGACACACAGTGTGAGGAGAGAGAGACACACAGTGTGAGGAGAGAGAGACACACAGTGTGAGGAGAGAGAGAGACACACAGTGTGAGGAGAGAGAGACACACAGTGTGAGGAGAGAGAGACACACAGTGTGAGGAGAGAGAGACACACAGTGTGAGGAGAGAGAGACACACAGTGTGAGGAGAGAGAGACACACAGTGTGAGGAGAGAGAGACACACAGTGTGAGGAGAGAGAGACACACAGTGTGAGGAGAGAGAGACACACAGTGTGAGGAGAGAGAGACACACAGTGTGAGGAGAGAGAGACACACAGTGTGAGGAGAGAGAGAGACACAGTGTGAGGAGAGAGAGACACACAGTGTGAGGAGAGAGAGACACACAGTGTGAGGAGAGAGAGACACAGTGTGAGGAGAGAGAGACACAGTGTGAGGAGAGAGAGAGACACACAGTGTGAGGAGAGAGAGAGACACACAGTGTGAGGAGAGAGAGACACACAGTGTGAGGAGAGAGAGACACACAGTGTGAGGAGAGAGAGACACGGTGTGAGGAGAGAGAGACACGGTGTGAGGAGAGAGAGAGACACAGTGTGAGGAGAGAGAGAGACACAGTGTGAGGAGAGAGAGACACGGTGTGAGGAGAGAGAGAGACACAGTGTGAGGAGAGAGAGAGACACAGTGTGAGGAGAGAGACACAGTGTGAGGAGAGAGAGAGAGAGACACAGTGTGAGGAGAGAGACACAGTGTGAGGAGAGAGAGACACAGTGTGAGGAGAGAGAGACACAGTGTGAGGAGAGAGAGACACAGTGTGAGGAGAGAGAGACACAGTGTGAGGAGAGAGAGACACAGTGTGAGGAGAGAGAGAGACAGTGTGAGGAGAGAGAGACACAGCGAGGGAGAGAGAGACACAGTGTGAGGAGAGAGACACAGTGTGAGGAGAGAGACACACAGTGTGAGGAGAGAGACACACAGTGTGAGGAGAGAAAGACACAGTGTGAGGAGAGAGAGAGACACAGTGTGAGGAGAGAGAGAGACAGTGTCAGGAGAGAGAGAGACACAGTGTGAGGAGAGAGAGAGACACAGTGTGAGGAGAGAGAGAGACACAGGGAGGTAATTATACTCTGTGTATATCTCCAGCACCGTCTGTATCTGAGATACACACAGCGAGGGGAGAGAGAGACACAGTGTGAGGAGAGAGAGATACAGTGTGAGGAGAGAGAGAGACATAGTGTGAGGAGAGAGAGAGAGACACAGTGTGAGGAGAGAGAGAGAGACAGTGTGAGGAGAGAGAGAGACACACAGTGTGAGGAGAGAGAGAGACACAGGGAGGTAATTATACTCTGTGTATATCTCCAGCACCGTCTGTATCTGAGATACACACAGCGAGGGGAGAGTGAGACACACAGTGTGAGGAGAGAGAGAGACACACAGTGTGAGGAGAGAGAGAGACACAGTGTGAGGAGAGAGAGACACAGTGTGAGGAGAGAGAGACACAGTGTGAGGAGAGAGAGACACACAGTGTGAGGAGAGAGAGAGACACAGGGAGGTAATTATACTCTGTGTATATCTCCAGCACCGTCTGTATCTGAGATACACACAGCGAGGGGAGAGAGACACAGTGTGAGGAGAGAGAGACACACAGTGTGAGGAGAGAGAGAGACACAGTGTGAGGAGAGAGAGAGACACAGTGTGAGGAGAGAGAGACACACAGTGTGAGGAGAGAGAGACACACAGTGTGAGGAGAGAGAGACACACAGTGTGAGGAGAGAGAGACACACAGTGTGAGGAGAGAGAGACACACAGTGTGAGGAGAGAGAGAGACACACAGTGTGAGGAGAGAGAGACACACAGTGTGAGGAGAGAGAGAGACACAGTGTGAGGAGAGAGAGAGACAGTGTGAGGAGAGAGACACAGTGTGAGGAGAGAGACACAGTGTGAGGAGAGAGACACAGTGTGAGGAGAGAGACACAGTGTGAGGAGAGAGACACAGTGTGAGGAGAGAGACACAGTGTGAGGAGAGAGACACATTGTGAGGAGAGAGACACAGTGTGAGGAGAGACACACAGTGTGAGGAGAGAGACACAGTGTGAGGAGAGAGACACACACAGTGTGAGGAGAGAGAGACACACAGTGTGAGGAGAGAGAGAGACACAGTGTGAGGAGAGAGAGACACAGTGTGAGGAGAGAGAGAGACACAGTGTGAGGAGAGAGAGAGGCACAGTGTGAGGAGAGAGAGACACACAGTGTGAGGAGAGAGAGAGACACAGTGTGAGGAGAGAGAGAGACAGTGTGAGGAGAGAGAGAGACAGTGTGAGGAGAGAGAGAGACAGTGTGAGGAGAGAGAGACACAGTGTGAGGAGAGAGAGACACAGTGTGAGGAGAGAGACACAGTGTGAGGAGAGAGACACAGTGTGAGGAGAGAGAGACACAGTGTGAGGAGAGAGACACAGTGTGAGGAGAGAGACACAGTGTGAGGAGAGAGACACAGGGAGGTAATTACACTCTGTGTATATCTCAAGCACCGTCTGTATCTGAGATACACACAGCGAGGGGAGAGAGACAATGTGAGGAGAGAGAGAGACACATTGTGAGGAGAGAGACACAGTGTGAGGAGAGAGACACACACAGTGTGAGGAGAGAGAGACAGTGTGAGGAGAGAGAGACACACAGTGTGAGGAGAGAGAGAGACACTGTGAGGAGAGAGAGAGACACAGTGTGAGGAGAGAGAGAGACACAGTGTGAGGAGAGAGAGAGACACAGTGTGAGGAGAGAGAGAGGCACAGTGTGAGGAGAGAGAGACACAGTGTGAGGAGAGAGAGACACACAGTGTGAGGAGAGAGAGACACACAGTGTGAGGAGAGAGAGACACACAGTGTGAGGAGAGAGAGACACAGTGTGAGGAGAAAGAGAGACACAGTGTGAGGAGAGAGAGAGACACAGTGTGAGGAGAGAGAGAGACACAGGGAGGTAATTATACTCTTTGTATATCTCCAGCACGTCTGTATCTGAGATACACACAGCGAGGGGAGAGAGAGAGAGAGAGAGAGAGACACAGTGTGAGGAGAGAGAGACACACAGTGTGAGGAGAGAGAGACACAGTGTGATGAGAGAGAGACACAGTGTGATGAGAGAGAGACACAGTGTGATGAGAGAGAGACACAGTGTGATGAGAGAGAGACACAGTGTGATGAGAGAGAGACACAGTGTGAGGAGAGAGAGACACAGTGTGAGGAGAGAGAGACACAGTGTGAGGAGAGAGAGACACAGTGTGAGGAGAGAGAGACACAGTGTGAGGAGAGAGAGACACAGCGAGGGAGAGAGAGACACAGTGTTAGGAGAGAGAGACACACAGTATGAGGAGAGAGAGACACACAGTGTGAGGAGAGAGAGACACACAGTGTGAGGAGAGAGACACAGTGTGAGGAGAGAGAGACACAGTGTGAGGAGAGAGAGACACACAGTGTGAGGAGAGAGAGACACACAGTGTGAGGAGAGAGAGACACACAGTGTGAGGAGAGAGAGACACACAGTGTGAGGAGAGAGAGACACACAGTGTGAGGAGAGAGAGACACACAGTGTGAGGAGAGAGAGACACACAGTGTGAGGAGAGAGAGACACACAGTGTGAGGAGAGAGAGACACACAGTGTGAGGAGAGAGAGACACACAGTGTGAGGAGAGAGAGACACACAGTGTGAGGAGAGAGAGACACACAGTGTGAGGAGAGAGAGACACACAGTGTGAGGAGAGAGAGACACACAGTGTGAGGAGAGAGAGACACACAGTGTGAGGAGAGAGAGAGACACAGTGTGAGGAGAAAGAGAGACACAGTGTGAGGAGAGAGAGAGACACAGTGTGAGGAGAGAGAGAGACACAGGGAGGTAATTATACTCTTTGTATATCTCCAGCACGTCTGTATCTGAGATACACACAGCGAGGGGAGAGAGAGAGAGAGAGAGACACAGTGTGAGGAGAGAGAGACACACAGTGTGATGAGAGAGAGACACAGTGTGATGAGAGAGAGACACAGTGTGATGAGAGAGAGACACAGTGTGATGAGAGAGAGACACAGTGTGATGAGAGAGAGACACAGTGTGATGAGAGAGAGACACAGTGTGATGAGAGAGAGACACAGTGTGATGAGAGAGAGACACAGTGTGAGGAGAGAGAGACACAGTGTGAGGAGAGAGAGACACAGTGTGAGGAGAGAGAGACACAGTGTGAGGAGAGAGAGACACAGTGTGAGGAGAGAGAGACACAGCGAGGGAGAGAGAGACACAGTGTTAGGAGAGAGAGACACACAGTATGAGGAGAGAGAGACACACAGTGTGAGGAGAGAGAGACACACAGTGTGAGGAGAGAGAGACACAGTGTGAGGAGAGAGAGACACAGTGTGAGGAGAGAGAGACACACAGTGTGAGGAGAGAGAGACACACAGTGTGAGGAGAGAGAGACACACAGTGTGAGGAGAGAGAGACACACAATGTGTGAGGAGAGAGAGACACACAGTGTGAGGAGAGAGAGACACACAGTGTGAGGAGAGAGAGACACACAGTGTGAGGAGAGAGAGACACACAGTGTGAGGAGAGAGAGACACACAGTGTGAGGAGAGAGAGACACACAGTGTGAGGAGAGAGAGACACATAGTGTGAGGAGAGAGAGACATACAGTGTGAGCAGAGACAGACACACAGTGTGAGGAGAGAGAGACACACAGTGTGAGGAGAGAGAAACACACACAGTGTGAGGAGAGAGAGACATACAGTGTGAGGAGAGACAGACACACAGTGTGAGGAGAGAGAGAGACACAGTGTGAGGAGAGAGAGAGACAGTGTGAGGAGAGAGAGAGACACAGTGTGAGGAGAGAGAGACACAGTGTGAGGAGAGAGAGAGACACAGGGAGGTAATTATACTCTGTGTATATCTCCAGCACCGTCTGTATCTGAGATACACACAGCGAGGGGAGAGAGACACACAGTGTGAGGAGAGAGAGATACAGTGTGAGGAGAGAGAGAGACAGTGTGAGGAGAGAGAGAGACACAGTGTGAGGAGAGAGAGAGACACAGTGTGAGGAGAAAGAGAGACACAGGGAGGTAATTATACTCTGTGTATATCTCCAGCACCGTCTGTATCTGAGATACACACAGCGAGGGGAGAGAGAGACACAGTGTGAGGAGAGAGAGACACACAGTGTGAGGAGAGAGAGACACACAGTGTGAGGAGAGAGAGACACACAGTGTGAGGAGAGAGAGAGACAGTGTGAGGAGAGAGAGAGACACAGTGTGAGGAGAGAGAGAGACACAGTGTGAGGAGAGAGAGAGACACAGTGTGAGGAGAGAGAGACACAGTGTGAGGAGAGAGAGAGAGACACAGTGTGAGGAGAGAGAGACACACAGTGTGAGGAGAGAGAGAGAGACACAGTGTGAGGAGAGAGAGAGAGACACAGTGTGAGGAGAGAGAGACACACAGTGTGAGGAGAGAGAGAGAGACACAGTGTGAGGAGAGAGAGAGACACAGTGTGAGGAGAGAGAGACACAGTGTGAGGAGAGAGAGACACAGTGTGAGGAGAGAGAGACACAGTGTGAGGAGAGAGAGACACAGTGTGAGGAGAGAGACACACAGTGTGAGGAGAGAGAGAGACACACAGTGTGAGGAGAGAGAGAGACACAGGGAGGTAATTATACTCTGTGTATATCTCCAGCACCGTCTGTATCTGAGATACACACAGCGAGGGGAGAGTGAGACACAGTGTGAGGAGAGAGAGACACACAGTGTGAGGAGAGAGAGAGACACAGTTTGAGGAGAGAGAGAGACAGTGTGAGGAGAGAGAGACACACAGTGTGAGGAGAGAGAGAGACACAGTGTGAGGAGAGAGAGAGACACAGTGTGAGGAGAGAGACACAGTGTGAGGAGAGAGAGAGACACAGTGTGAGGAGAGAGAGAGACACAGTTTGAGGAGAGAGAGAGACAGTGTGAGGAGAGAGAGAGACACACAGTGTGAGGAGAGAGAGAGACACAGTGTGAGGAGAGAGAGAGACACAGTGTGAGGAGAGAGAGACACAGTGTGAGGAGAGAGAGAGACACAGTGTGAGGAGAGAGAGAGACACAGGGAGGTAATTATACTCTGTGTATATCTCCAGCACCGTCTGTATCTGAGATACACACAGCGAGGGGAGAGAGACACAGTGTGAGGAGAGAGAGACACACAGTGTGAGGAGAGAGAGAGACACAGTGTGAGGAGAGAGAGAGACAGTGTGAGGAGAGAGAGACACAGTGTGAGGAGAGAGAGACACACAGTGTGAGGAGAGAGAGACACACAGTGTGAGGAGAGAGAGACACACAGTGTGAGGAGAGAGAGACACACAGTGTGAGGAGAGAGAGAGAGACACACAGTGTGAGGAGAGAGAGACACACAGTGTGAGGAGAGAGAGAGACACAGTGTGAGGAGAGAGAGAGACACAGTGTGAGGAGAGAGAGAGACAGTGTGAGGAGAGAGAGACAGTGTGAGGAGAGAGAGACAGTGTGAGGAGAGAGAGACAGTGCGAGGAGAGAGACACAGTGTGAGGAGAGAGAGACACACAGTGTGAGGAGAGAGAGACACACAGTGTGAGGAGAGAGAGAGAGACACAGTGTGAGGAGAGAGAGAGACACAGTGTGAGGAGAGAGAGAGACACAGTGTGAGGAGAGAGAGAGACACAGTGTGAGGAGAGAGAGACACACAGTGTGAGGAGAGAGAGAGAGACACAGTGTGAGGAGAGAGAGAGACACACAGTGTGAGGAGAGAGAGAGACACACAGTGTGAGGAGAGAGAGAGACACACAGTGTGAGGAGAGAGACACACAGTGTGAGGAGAGAGAGACACAGTGTGTGGAGAGAGAGACACAGTGTGAGGAGAGAGAGACACACACAGTGTGAGGAGAGAGAGAGACACACAGTGTGAGGAGAGAGAGACACACAGTGTGAGGAGAGAGAGACACACAGTGTGAGGAGAGAGAGAGACACAGGGAGGTAATTATACTCTGTGTATATCTCCAGCACCGTCTGTATCTGAGATACACACAGCGAGGGGAGAGTGAGACACAGTGTGAGGAGAGAGAGACACACAGTGTGAGGAGAGAGAGAGACACAGTGTGAGGAGAGAGAGAGACAGTGTGAGGAGAGAGAGAGACACAGTGTGAGGAGAGAGAGAGACACAGTGTGAGGAGAGAGAGAGACACAGTGTGAGGAGAGAGAGACACAGTGTGAGGAGAGAGAGACACAGTGTGAGGAGAGAGAGACACACAGTGTGAGGAGAGAGAGAGACACAGGGAGGTAATTATACTCTGTGTATATCTCCAGCACCGTCTGTATCTGAGATACACACAGCGAGGGGAGAGAGACACAGTGTGAGGAGAGAGACACACACAGTGTGAGGAGAGAGAGAGACACAGTGTGAGGAGAGAGAGAGACAGTGTGAGGAGAGAGAGACACAGTGTGAGGAGAGAGAGACACACAGTGTGAGGAGAGAGAGACACACAGTGTGAGGAGAGAGAGACACACAGTGTGAGGAGAGAGAGACACACAGTGTGAGGAGAGAGAGACACACAGTGTGAGGAGAGGGAGACACACAGTGTGAGGAGAGAGAGACACACAGTGTGAAGAGAGAGAGAGACACAGTGTGAGGAGAGAGAGAGACAGTGTGAGGAGAGAGACAGTGTGAGGAGAGAGACACAGTGTGAGGAGAGAGACACAGTGTGAGGAGAGAGAGACACAGTGTGAGGAGAGAGACACAGTGTGAGGAGAGAGACACAGTGTGAGGAAAGAGACACAGTGTGAGGAGAGAGACACAGTGTGAGGAGAGAGACACAGTGTGAGGAGAGAGACACAGTGTGAGGAGAGAGACACAGTGTGAGGAGAGAGACACAGTGTGAGGAGAGAGACACAGTGTGAGGAGAGAGACACAGTGTGAGGAGAGACACACAGTGTGAGGAGAGAGACACACACAGTGTGAGGAGAGAGAGACACACAGTGTGAGGAGAGAGAGACACGCAGTGTGAGGAGAGAGAGACACAGTGTGAGGAGAGAGACACAGTGTGAGGAGAGAGACACAGTGTGAGGAGAGAGACACAGTGTGAGGAGAGAGACACAGTGTGAGGAGAGAGACACAGTGTGAGGAGAGAGACACAGTGTGAGGAGAGAGACACAGTGTGAGGAGAGAGACACACACAGTGTGAGGAGAGAGAGACACACAGTGTGAGGAGAGAGAGAGACACAGTGTGAGGAGAGAGAGACACAGTGTGAGGAGAGAGAGAGAGACACAGTGTGAGGAGAGAGAGAGGCACAGTGTGAGGAGAGAGAGACACACAGTGTGAGGAGAGAGAGAGACACAGTGTGAGGAGAGAGAGAGACACAGTGTGAGGAGAGAGAGACACACAGTGTGAGGAGAGAGAGACACAGTGTGAGGAGAGAGAGACACAGTGTGAGGAGAGAGACACAGTGTGAGGAGAGAGACACAGGGAGGTAATTACACTCTGTGTATATCTCAAGCACCGTCTGTATCTGAGATACACACAGCGAGGGGAGAGAGACAATGTGAGGAGAGAGAGAGACACATTGTGAGGAGAGAGACACAGTGTGAGGAGAGAGACACACACAGTGTGAGGAGAGAGAGACACACAGTGTGAGGAGAGAGAGAGACACTGTGAGGAGAGAGAGAGACACAGTGTGAGGAGAGAGAGAGACACAGTGTGAGGAGAGAGAGAGACACAGTGTGAGGAGAGAGAGAGGCAGAGTGTGAGGAGAGAGAGACACAGTGTGAGGAGAGAGAGACACAGTGTGAGGAGAGAGAGACACACAGTGTGAGGAGAGAGAGAGACACACAGTGTGAGGAGAGAGAGAGACACACAGTGTGAGGAGAGAGAGACACACAGTGTGAGGAGAGAGAGACACAGTGTGAGGAGAGACACACAGTGTGAGGAGAGAGAGAGACACAGTGTGAGGAGAGAGACACAGTGTGAGGAGAGAGACACAGTGTGAGGAGAGAGACACAGGGAGGTAATTACACTCTGTGTATATCTCAAGCACCGTCTGTATCTGAGATACACACAGCGAGGGGAGAGAGAGAGAGAGACACACAGTGTGAGGAGAGAGAGACACAGTGTGATGAGAGAGAGACACAGTGTGAGGAGAGAGAGACACAGTGTGAGGAGAGAGAGACACAGTGTGAGGAGAGAGAGACACAGTGTGAGGAGAGAGAGACACAGAGTGAGGAGAGAGAGACACAGTGTGAGGAGAGAGAGACACAGCGAGGGAGAGAGAGACACAGTGTTAGGAGAGAGAGACACACAGTGTGAGGAGAGAGAGACACACAGTGTGAGGAGAGAGAGACACACAGTGTGAGGAGAGAGAGACACACAGTGTGAGGAGAGAGAGACACACAGTGTGAGGAGAGAGAGACACACAGTGTGAGGAGAGAGAGACACACAGTGTGAGGAGAGAGAGACACACAGTGTGAGGAGAGAGAGACACACAGTGTGAGGAGAGAGAGACACACAGTGTGAGGAGAGAGAGACACACAGTGTGAGGAGAGAGAGACACACAGTGTGAGGAGAGAGAGACACACAGTGTGAGGAGAGAGAGACACACAGTGTGAGGAGAGAGAGACATACAGTGTGAGGAGAGAGAGACATACAGTGTGAGGAGAGAGAAACACACAGTGTGAGGAGAGAAAGACACAGTGTGAGGAGAGAAAGACACACAGTGTGAGGAGAGAGAGACACACAGTGTGAGGAGAGAGAGAGACACAGTGTGAGGAGAGAGAGAGAGACAGTGTGAGGAGAGAGAGAGACACAGTGTGAGGAGAGAGAGACACAGTGTGAGGAGAGAGAGAGACACAGGGAGGTAATTATACTCTGTGTATATCTCCAGCACCGTCTGTATCTGAGATACACACAGCGAGGGGAGAGAGACACAGAGAGTGAGGAGAGAGAGATACAGTATGAGGAGAGAGAGAGACAGTGTGAGGAGAGAGAGAGACACAGTGTGAGGAGAGAGAGAGACACAGTGTGAGGAGAGAGAGAGACACAGGGAGGTAATTATACTCTGTGTATATCTCCAGCACCGTCTGTATCTGAGATACACACAGCGAGGGGAGAGAGACACACAGTGTGAGGAGAGAGAGACACAGTGTGAGGAGAGAGAGACACACAGTGTGAGGAGAGAGAGACACACAGTGTGAGGAGAGAGAGACACACAGTGTGAGGAGAGAGAGAGACACAGTGTGAGGAGAGAGAGACACACAGTGTGAGGAGAGAGAGACACACAGTGTGAGGAGAGAGAGAGACACAGGGAGGTAATTATACTCTGTGTATATCTCCAGCACCGTCTGTATCTGAGATACACACAGCGAGGGGAGAGAGAGACACAGTGTGAGGAGAGAGAGACACACAGTGTGAGGAGAGAGAGAGACACAGTGTGAGGAGAGAGAGAGACAGTGTGAGGAGAGAGAGAGACACAGTGTGAGGAGAGAGAGAGAGACACAGTGTGAGGAGAGAGAGAGACACAGTGTGAGGAGAGAGAGAGACACAGTGTGAGGAGAGAGAGAGACACAGTGTGAGGAGAGAGAGAGACACAGTGTGAGGAGAGAGAGAGACACAGTGTGAGGAGAGAGAGAGACACACAGTGTGAGGAGAGAGAAACACACAGTGTGAGGAGAGAGAGACACACAGTGTGAGGAGAGAGAGACACACAGTGTGAGGAGAGAGACACAGTGTGAGGAGAGAGAGAGACACAGTGTGAGGAGAGAGAGACACACAGTGTGAGGAGAGAGAGAGACACAGTGTGAGGAGAGAGAGAGACACAGTGTGAGGAGAGAGAGACACACAGTGTGAGGAGAGAGAGAGACACAGTGTGAGGAGAGAGAGAGACACACAGTGTGAGGAGAGAGAGACACACAGTGTGAGGAGAGAGAGACACACAGTGTGAGGAGAGAGAGACACACAGTGTGAGGAGAGAGAGAGACACAGTGTGAGGAGAGAGACACAGTGTGAGGAGAGAGACACAGTGCGAGGAGAGAGACACAGTGTGAGGAGAGAGAGACACACAGTGTGAGGAGAGAGAGAGACACAGTGTGAGGAGAGAGAGAGACACAGTGTGAGGAGAGAGAGAGAGACACAGTGTGAGGAGAGAGAGACACACAGTGTGAGGAGAGAGAGACACACAGTGTGAGGAGAGAGAGAGACAGTGTGAGGAGAGAGAGAGACACAGTGTGAGGAGAGAGAGAGACACAGTGTGAGGAGAGAGAGACACAGTGTGAGGAGAGAGACACAGTGTGAGGAGAGAGAGAGACACAGTGTGAGGAGAGAGACACAGTGTGAGGAGAGAGAGAGACACACAGTGTGAGGAGAGAGAGAGACACAGGGAGGTAATTATACTCTGTGTATATCTCCAGCACCGTCTGTATCTGAGATACACACAGCGAGGGGAGAGAGAGACACAGTGTGAGGAGAGAGAGAGACACACAGTGTGAGGAGAGAGAGACACACAGTGTGAGGAGAGAGAGACACACAGTGTGAGGAGAGAGAGAGACACAGTGTGAGGAGAGAGAGAGACAGTGTGAGGAGAGAGAGAGACACAGTGTGAGGAGAGAGAGAGACACAGTGTGAGGAGAGAGAGAGACACAGTGTGAGGAGAGAGACACAGTGTGAGGAGAGAGAGAGACACACAGTGTGAGGAGAGAGAGACACACAGTGTGAGGAGAGAGAGAGACACAGTGTGAGGAGAGAGAGACACACAGTGTGAGGAGAGAGAGACACACAGTGTGAGGAGAGAGAGACACACAGTGTGAGGAGAGAGAGACACACAGTGTGAGGAGAGAGAGAGACACAGTGTGAGGAGAGAGAGAGAGACACACAGTGTGAGGAGAGAGAGACACACAGTGTGAGGAGAGAGAGAGACACAGTGTGAGGAGAGAGAGAGACACAGTGTGAGGAGAGAGAGAGACACAGTGTGAGGAGAGAGAGAGACACAGTGTGAGGAGAGAGAGAGAGACACACAGTGTGAGGAGAGAGAGACACACAGTGTGAGGAGAGAGACACAGTGTGAGGAGAGAGACACAGTGTGAGGAGAGAGAGAGACACAGTGTGAGGAGAGAGAGAGACACAGTGTGAGGAGAGAGAGAGGCAGTGTGAGGAGAGAGAGACACAGTGTGAGGAGAGAGAGACACACAGTGTGAGGAGAGAGAGAGACACACAGTGTGAGGAGAGAGAGACACACAGTGTGAGGAGAGAGAGACACACAGTGTGAGGAGAGAGAGAGACACAGTGTGAGGAGAGAGAGACACAGTGTGAGGAGAGAGACACAGTGTGAGGAGAGAGAGACACAGTGTGAGGAGAGAGACACAGTGTGAGGAGAGAGACACAGTGTGAGGAGAGAGACACAGTGTGAGGAGAGAGAGAGACACAGGGAGGTAATTATACTCTGTGTATATCTCAAGCACCGTCTGTATCTGAGATACACACAGCGAGGGGAGAGAGACAATGTGAGGAGAGAGAGAGACACATTGTGAGGAGAGAGAGAGACACAGTGTGAGGAGAGAGAGAGACACACAGTGTGAGGAGAGAGAGAGACACAGTGTGAGGAGAGAGAGAGACACAGTGTGAGGAGAGAGAGAGACACAGTGTGAGGAGAGAGAGAGACACGGTGTGAGGAGAGAGAGAGAGACAGTGTGAGGAGAGAGAGAGACACAGTGTGAGGAGAGAGAGAGACACAGTGTGAGGAGAGAGAGAGACACAGTGTGTGGAGAGAGAGAGACACAGTGTGTGGAGAGAGAGAGAGACACAGTGTGAGGAGAGAGAGACACAGTGTGAGGAGAGAGAGAGAGACAGTGTGAGGAGAGAGAGAGAGACACAGTGTGAGGAGAGAGACACACACACACGGATACCTGGCTCCTGGTGAACCTCTCGCTCTGTCCCAGGATATGCTGATATATCGCGGCGTTATACTGAATTTCTGCAGAACTCTGGAGGGCGATTTTCTGCTGCTCTGTCTGAAACCACAAACACGTGTGTGTATGTGTCTGCACATACTAACTGACTTACTGCGGGGTGTCACTGATACACATAGGGAATATACCCTGCTATATACACACAGTGACCGCGGGGTGTCACTGATACCCATAGGGAATATTCCCTGCTATATACACACAGTGACCGCAGGGCGTCACTGATACCCATAGGGAATATACCCCGCTATATACACACAGTGACCGCAGGGTGTCACCGACACCCATAGGGAATATACCCTGCTATATACACACACTGACCGCAGGGTGTCACTGATACCCGTAGGGAATATACCCTGCAATATATACACACAGTGACCGCAGGGTGTCACTGATACCTATAGGGAATATACCCTGCTATATACACACAGTGACCGCGGGGTGTCACTGATACCCATAGGGAATATATCCTGCTATATACACACAGTGACTGCAGGGTGTCACTGATACCCATAGGGAATATACCCCGCTATATACACACACTGACCGAAGGGTGTCACTGATACCCGTAAGGAATATACCCTGCTATATATACACACAGTAACCAGCGGGTGTCACTGATACCCATAGGGAATATACCCCGCTATATACACACAGTGACCAGCGGGTGTCACTGATACCCATAGGGAATATACCCCGCTATATACACACAGTGACCGCAGGGTGTCACTGATACCCATAGGGAATATACCCCGCTATATACACACAGTGACCGCAGGGTGTCACTGATACCCATAGGGAATATACCCCGCTATATACACAGTGACCGCAGGGTGTCACTGATACCCATAGGGAATATACCCGCTATATACACACAGTGACCGCAGGGTGTCACTGATACCCATAGGGAATATACCCCGCTATATACACACAGTGACCGCAGGGTGTCACTGATACCCATAGGGAATATACCCCGCTATATACACACAGTGACCGCAGGGTGTCACTTATACCCATAGGGAATATACCCTGCTATATACACACAGTGACTGCAGGGTGTCACTGATACCCATAGGGAATATACCCCACTATATATACACACAGTGACCAGCGGGTGTCACTGATACCCATAGGGAATATACCCCACTATATATACACAGTGACCGCAGGGTGTCACTGATACCCATAGGGAATATACCCCACTATATACACACACAGTGACCAGCGGGTGTCACTGATACCCATAGGGAATATACCCCGCTATATACACACAGTGACCGCGGGGTGTCACTGATACCCATAGGGAATATACCCCGCTATATACACACAGTGACTGCGGGGTGTCACTGATACCCATAGGGAATATACCCCGCTATATACACACAGTGACCGCAGGGTGTCACTGATACCCATAGGGAATATACCCCGCTATATACACACAGTGACCGCAGGGTGTCACTGATACCCATAGGGAATATACCCTGCTATATACACACAGTGACTGCAGGGTGTCACTGATACCCATAGGGAATATACCCCACTATATATACACACAGTGACCAGCGGGTGTCACTGATACCCATAGGGAATATACCCTGCTATATACACACAGTGACCGCAGGGTGTCACTGATACCCATAGGGAATACACCCTGCTATATACACACAGTGACCGCAGGGTATCACTGATACCCATAGGGAATATACCCCGCTATATACACACAGTGACCGCAGGATGCCACTGATACCCATAGGGAATATACCCCGCTATATACACACAGTGACCGCAGGGTGTCACTGATACCCATAGGGAATATACCCTGCTATATGCACACAGTGACCGCAGGGTGTCACTGATACCCATAGGGAATATACCCCGCTATATACACACAGTGACCGCTGGGTGTCACTGATACCCATAGGGAATATACCCTGCTATATACACACAGTGACCGCAGGGTGTCACTGATACCCATAGGGAATATACCCCGCTATATACACACAGTGACCGCAGGGTGTCACTGATACCCATAGAGAATATACCCCGCTATATACACACTGTGACCGCAGGGTGTCACTGATACCCATAGGGAATATACCCTGCTATATACACACAGTGACCGCAGGGCATCACTGATACCCATAGGGAAAATACCCCGCTATATACACACAGTGACCGCAGGGTGTCACTGATACCCATAGGGAATATACCCCGCTATATACACACAGTGACCGCAGGGTGTCACTGATACCCGTAGGGAATATACCCCGCTATATACACACAGTGACCGCAGGGCGTCACTGATACCCATAGGGAATATACCCAGCTATATACACACAGTGACCGCAGGGCGTCACTGATACTCATAGGGAATATACCCCGCTATATACACACAGTGACCGCAGGGCGTCACTGATACCCGTAGGGAATATACCCCGCTATATACACACAGTGACCGCAGGGCGTCACTGATACCCATAGGGAATATACCCCGCTATATACACACAGTGACCGCAGGGTGTCACTGATACCCGTAGGGAATATACCCCGCTATATACACACAGTGACCGCAGGGTGTCACTGATACCCGTAGGGAATATACCCCGCTATATACACACAGTGACCGCGGGGCGTCACTGATACCCATAGGGAATATACCCCGCTATATACACACAGTGACCGCAGGGTGTCACTGATACCCATAGGGAATATATCCCGCTATATACACACAGTGACCGCGGGGTGTCACTGATACCCATAGGGAATATACCCCGCTATATACACACAGTGACCGCAGGGTGTCACTGATACCCATAGGGAATATACCCCGCTATATATACACACAGTGACCGCGGGGTGTCACTGATACCCATAGGGAATATACCCTGCTATATATACACACAGTGACCGCGGGGTGTCACTGATACCCATAGGGAATATACCCCGCTATATACACACAGTGACCGCGGGGTGTCACTGATACCCATAGGAGATACCCCGCTATATACACACAGTGACCGCAGGGTGTCACTGATACCCATAGGGAATATACCCCGCTATATATACACACAGTGACCGCGGGGTGTCACTGATACCCATAGGGAATATACCCTGCTATATACACACAGTGACCGCAGGGTGTCACTGATACCCATAGGGAATATACCCCGCTATATATACACACAGTGACCGCGGGGTGTCACTGATACCCATAGGGAATATACCCCGCTATATACACACACAGTGACCAGCGGGTGTCACTGTCGCTCACCTTGCTGCTCCACTCCCTGCTCACTCTCCCACTGATTGTAAACTCCGTTGACTCCTGGACGCGGAGGCCGGAGATATTACACACGATGCGGAGACAGGTCGCCACAATGCAGTCCTGTGGGGGGAGAGAGCGTGAGAGAGCGTGCCCGCTGTGCGGAGAGCGCGTGGTCGCTATGCAGAGAGAGAGAGCGTGCCCGCTGTGCGGAGTGAGAGAGAGAAAGCACGGCGCTGTGCGGAGTGAGAGAGAGAGAGCGCCCGCTGTGCGGAGTGAGAGAGCGCGTCCGCTGTGCGGAGTGAGAGAGAGAGCGCGTCCGCTGTGCGGAGTGAGAGAGAGAGAGCGTAGCCGCTGTGCGGAGTGAGAGAGAGAGCGCGGCCGCTGTGCGGAATGAGAGAGAGAGCGCGTCCGCTGTGCGGAGTGAGAGAGAGCGCGGCCGCTGTGCGGAGTGAGAGAGAGAGCGCGTCCGCTGTGCGGAGTGAGAGCGCGCGTCTGCTGTGCGGAGTGAGAGAGAGAGCGCGTCCGCTGTACGGAGTGAGATAGAGAGCGCGTCGCTGTGCGGAGTGAGAGAGAGAGCGCGGCCACTGTGCGGAGTGAGAGAGAGAGCGCGGCCGCTGTGCGGAGTGAGAGAGAGAGCGCGGCCGCTGTGCGGAGTGAGAGAGAGAGCGCGGCCGCTGTGCAGCGTGAGAGAGAGAGCACGGCCACTGTGCGGCGGAGTGAGAGAGCGCGGCCGCTGTGCGGAGTGAGAGAGAGCGCGTCCGCTGTGCGGAGTGAGAGAGAGAGAGCGCGGCCACTGTGCGGAGTGAGAGAGCGCGGCCGCTGTGCGGAGTGAGAGAGAGAGCGCGTCCGCTGTGCGGAGTGAGAGAGAGAGCGCGGCACTGTGCGGAGTGAGAGAGCGCGGCCGCTGTGCGGAGTGAGAGAGAGATCGCGTCCGCTGTGCGGAGTGAGAGAGCGCGGCCGCTGTGCGGAGTGAGAGAAAGAGCGCGTCCGCTGTACGGAGTGAGAGAGAGAGAGCGCGTCCGCTGTGCGGAGTGAGAGAGAGAGCGCGGCCGCTGTGCGGAGTGAGAGAGAGAGCGCGGCCGCTGTGCGGAGTGAGAGAGAGCGCGTCCGCTGTGCGGAGAGAGAGAGAGCGCGGCCGCTGTGCGGAGTGAGAGTGAGAGCATGGCACTGTGCGGAGTGAGAGAGAGAGCGCGGCCGCTGTGCAGACTGAGAGAGCGCGTCCGCTGTACGGAGTGAGAGAGAGAGCACGGCCGCTGTGCGGAGTGAGAGAGAGAGCGCGGCCGCTGTGCGGAGTGAGAGAGAGAGCGCAGCCGCTGTGCGGAGTGAGAGAGAGAGCACGGCGCTGTGCGGAGTGAGAGAGAGAGAGCACGGCGCTGTGCGGAGTGAGAGAGAGAGCACGGCCGCTGTGCGGAGTGAGAGAGAGAGCGCGGCGCTGTGCGGGGTGAGAGAGAGAGCGCGTCCGCTGTGCGGGGTGAGAGAGAGCGCGGCGCTGTGCGGAGTGAGAGAGAGAGCGCGGCCACTGTGCGGGGTGAGAGAGAGCGCGGCGCTGTGCGGAGTGAGAGAGAGAGAGAGCGCGTCCGCTGTGCGGAGTGAGAGAGAGAGCGCGGCCGCTGTGCGGGGTGAGAGAGAGCGCGGCGCTGTGCGGAGTGAGAGAGAGAGAGCGCGTCCGCTGTGCGGAGTGAGAGAGAGAGCGCGGCCGCTGTGCGGAGTGAATGAGAGAGAGCGCGGCCGCTGTGCGGAGTGAGAGAGAGAGCGCGGCGCTGTGCGGAGTGAGAGAGAGAGAGCGCGGACCGCTGTGCGGAGTGAATGAGAGAGAGCGCGGCCGCTGTGCGGAGTGAGAGAGAGCGCGGCGCTGTGCGGAGTGAGAGAGAGAGCGCGGCCGCTGTGCGGAGTGAGAGAGAGAGCGCGTCCGCTGTGCGGAGTGAGAGAGAGAGAGCGCGGCCACTGTGCGGAGTGAGAGAGCGCGGCCGCTGTGCGGAGTGAGAGAGAGAGCGCGTCCGCTGTGCGGAGTGAGAGAGAGAGCGCGGCCACTGTGCGGAGTGAGAGAGCGCGGCCGCTGTGCGGAGTGAGAGAGAGAGCGCGTCCGCTGTGCGGAGTGAGAGAGAGCGCGGCCGCTGTGCGGAGTGAGAGAGAGAGAGCGCGGCCGCTGTGCGGAGTGAGAGAGAGAGCACGGCCGCTGTGCGGAGTGAATGAGAGAGAGCGCGGCCGCTGTGCGGAGTGAGAGAGAGAGCGCGGCCGCTGTGCGGAGTGAGAGAGAGAGCACGGCCGCTGTGCGGAGTGAATGAGAGAGAGCGCGGCCGCTGTGCGGAGTGAGAGAGAGAGCACGGCCGCTGTGCGGAGTGAATGAGAGAGAGCGCGGCCGCTGTGCGGAGAGAGAGAGAGCGCGGCCGCTGTGCGGGGTGAGAGAGAGAGCGCGGCGCTGTGCGGAGTGAGAGAGAGAGAGCGCGGCCGCTGTGCGGAGTGAGAGAGAGAGCGCGTCCGCTGTGCGGAGTGAGAGAGAGAGCGCGGCCGCTGTGCGTAGTGAGAGAGAGCGCGTCCGCTGTGCGGAGTGAATGAGAGAGAGCACGGCGCTGTGCGGAGTGAGAGAGAGAGAGCGCGGCCGCTGTGCGGAGTGAGAGAGAGAGAGCGCGTCCGCTGTGCGGAGTGAGAGAGAGAGAGCGCGTCCGCTGTGCGGAGTGAGAGAGAGAGAGCGCGGCCGCTGTGCGGAGTGAGAGAGAGAGAGCGCGGTCCGCTGTGCGGAGTGAGAGAGAGAGAGCGCGTCCGCTGTGCGGAGTGAGAGAGAGAGCGCGTCCGCTGTGCGGTAGTGAGAGAGAGAGCGCGGCCGCTGTGCGGAGTGAATGAGAGAGAGCGCGGCCGCTGTGCAGAGTGAGAGAGAGCGCGGCGCTGTGCGGAGTGAGAGAGAGAGCGCGGCCGCTGTGCGGAGTGAATGAGAGAGAGCACGGCCGCTGTGCAGCGTGAGAGAGAGCGCGGCCGCTGTGCGGAGTGAGAGAGAGAGAGCGCGGCGCTGTGCGGAGTGAAGAGAGAGAGCACGGCCGCTGTGCAGCGTGAGAGAGAGCGCGGCCGCTGTGCGGAGTGAGAGAGAGCGCGGCCGCTGTGCGGAGTGAATGAGAGAGAGCGCGGCCGCTGTGCGGAGTGAATGAGAGAGAGCGCGGCCGCTGTGCGGAGTGAGAGAGAGCGCGGCCGCTGTGCGGAGTGAGAGAGAGCGCGGCCGCTGTGCGGAGTGAATGAGAGAGAGCGCGGCCGCTGTGCGGAGTGAATGAGAGAGAGCGCGGCCGCTGTGCGGAGTGAGAGAGAGCGCGGCCGCTGTGCGGGGTGAGAGAGAGCGCGGCGCTGTGCGGAGTGAGAGAGAGAGAGCGCGGCGCTGTGCGGAGTGAGAGAGAGAGCGCGTCCGCTGTGCGGAGTGAGAGAGAGAGCGCGGCCGCTGTGCGTAGTGAGAGAGCGCGTCCGCTGTGCGGAGTGAATGAGAGAGAGCGCGGCGCTGTGCGGAGTGAGAGAGAGAGAGCGCGGCCGCTGTGCGAGAGAGAGAGCGCCGCTGGCGGAGTGAGAGAGAGAGTCGCGGAGTGAGAGAGAGAGCGCGGCCGCTGTGCGGAGAGAGAGAGAGAGCGCGTCCGCTGTGCGGAGTGAGAGAGAGAGCGCGTCCGCTGTGCGGAGTGAGAGAGAGAGCGCGGCCGCTGTGCGGAGTGAATGAGAGAGAGCGCGGCCGCTGTGCGGAGTGAGAGAGAGCGCGGCGCTGTGCGGAGTGAGAGAGAGAGCGCGGCCGCTGTGCGGAGTGAATGAGAGAGAGCACGGCCGCTGTGCAGCGTGAGAGAGAGCGCGGCCGCTGTGCGGAGTGAGAGAGAGAGAGCGCGTCCGCTGTGCGGAGTGAATGAGAGAGAGCGCGGCCGCTGTGCGGAGTGAGAGAGAGAGCGCGGCCGCTGTGCGGAGGTGAATGAGAGAGAGCGCGGCCGCTGTGCGGAGTGAGAGAGAGCGCGGCGCTGTGCGGAGTGAGAGAGAGAGCGCGGCCGCTGTGCGGAGTGAATGAGAGAGAGCACGGCCGCTGTGCAGCGTGAGAGAGAGCGCGGCCGCTGTGCGGAGTGAGAGAGAGAGCGCGGCGCTGTGCGGAGTGAGAGAGAGAGCACGGCCGCTGTGCAGCGTGAGAGAGAGCGCGTCCGCTGTGCGGAGTGAGAGAGAGAGCGCGGCCGCTGTGCGGAGTGAATGAGAGAGAGCGCGGCCGCTGTGCGGAGTGAGAGAGAGAGCGCGTCCGCTGTGCGGAGTGAGAGAGAGAGCGCGGCCGCTGTGGCGGAGTGAGAGAGAGAGCGCGGCCACTGTGCGGAGTGAGAGAGAGAGCGCGGCCGATGTGCGGAGTGAGAGAGAGCGCGGCCGCTGTGCGAGTGAGAGAGAGAGAGCGCGTCCGCTGTGCGGAGTGAGAGAGAGAGAGCGCGTCCGCTGTGCGGAGTGAGAGAGACAGCGCGGGCCGCTGTGCGGAGTGAGAGAGAGAGCGCGGCCGCTGTGCAGCGTGAGAGAGAGCGCGTCCGCTGTGCGGAGTGAGAGAGAGAGCGCGGCCGCTGTGCGGAAGTGAATGAGAGAGAGCGCGGCCGCTGTGCGGAGTGAATGAGAGAGAGCGCGGCCGCTGTGCGGAGTGAGAGAGAGCGCGGGCCGCTGTGGCGGGGTGAGAGAGAGCGCGGCGCTGTGCGGAGTGAGAGAGAGAGAGCGCGGCCGCTGTGCGGAGTGAGAGAGAGAGCGCGTCCGCTGTGCGGAGTGAGAGAGAGAGCGCGGCCGCTGTGCGTAGTGAGAGAGCGCGTCCGCTGTGCGGAGTGAATGAGAGAGAGCGCGGCGCTGTGCGGAGTGAGAGAGAGAGAGCGCGGCCGCTGTGCGGAGTGAGAGAGAGAGAGCGCGTCCCGCTGTGCGGAGTGAGAGAGAGAGAGCGCGGCCGCTGTGCGGAGAGAGAGAGAGAGCGCGTCCGCTGTGCGGAGTGAGAGAGAGAGCGCGTCCGCTGTGCGGAGTGAGAGAGAGAGCGCGGCCGCTGTGCGGAGTGAATGAGAGAGAGCGCGGCCGCTGTGCGGAGTGAGAGAGAGCGCGGCGCTGTGCGGAGTGAGAGAGAGAGCGCGGCCGCTGTGCGGAGTGAATGAGAGAGAGCACGGCCGCTGTGCAGCGTGAGAGAGAGCGCGGCCGCTGTGCGGAGTGAGAGAGAGAGAGCGCAGTCCGCTGTGCGGATGTGAATGAGAGAGAGCGCGGCCGCTGTGCGGAGTGAGAGAGAGAGCGCGGCCGCTGTGCGGAGTGAATGAGAGAGAGCGCGGCCGCTGTGCGGAGTGAGAGAGAGCGCGGCGCTGTGCGGAGTGAGAGAGAGAGCGCGGCCGCTGTGCGGGATGTGAATGAGAGAGAGCACGGCCGCTGTGCAGCGTGAGAGAGAGCGCGGCCGCTGTGCGGAGTGAGAGAGAGAGCGCGGCGCTGTGCGGAGTGAGAGAGAGAGCACGGCCGCTGTGCAGCGTGAGAGAGAGCGCGTCCGCTGTGCGGAGTGAGAGAGAGAGCGCCGGCCGCTGTGCGGAGTGAATGAGAGAGAGCGCGGCCGCTGTGCGGAGTGAGAGAGAGAGCGCGTCCGCTGTGCGGAGTGAGAGGAGAGCGCGGCCGCTGTGCGGAGTGAGAGAGAGAGCGCGGCCACTGTGCGGAGTGAGAGAGAGAGCGCGGCCGCTGTGCGGAGTGGAGAGAGAGCGCGGCCGCTGTGCGGAGTGAGAGAGAGAGAGCGCGTCCGCTGTGCGGAGTGAGAGAGAGAGAGCGCGTCCGCTGTGCGGAGTGAGAGAGACAGCGCGGCCGCTGTGCGGAGTGAGAGAGAGAGCGCGGCCGCTGTGCAGCGTGAGAGAGAGCGCGTCCGCTGTGCGGAGTGAGAGAGAGAGCGCGGCCGCTGTGCGGAGTGAATGAGAGAGAGCGCGGCCGCTGTGCGGAGTGAGAGAGAGAGCGCGGCCGCTGTGCGGAGTGAGAGAGAGAGCGTGGCCGCTGTGCAGAGTGAATGAGAGAGCGCGGCCGCTGTGCGGAGTGAGAGAGAGCGCGGCCGCTGTGCGGAGTGAGAGAGAAGAGCGCGGCCGCTGTGCGGAGTGAGAGAGAGAGCGCAGGCCGCTGTGTGCGGAGTGAGAGAGAGAGCGCGGCCACTGTGCGGAGTGAGAGAGAGCGCGTCCGCTGTGCGGAGTGAGAGAGAGAGAGCGCGGCCGCTGTGCGGAGTGAGAGAGAGCGCGGCCCCGCTGTGCGGAGTGAGAGAGAGAGAGCGCGTCCGCTGTGCGGAGTGAGAGAGAGAGAGCGCGTCCGCTGTGCGGAGTGAGAGAGACAGCGCGGCCGCTGTGCGGAGTGAGAGAGAGAGCGCGGCCGCTGTGCGGAGTTGAGCGAGAGAGAGCACGGCGCTGTGCGGAGTGAGAGAGAGAGCACGGCGCTGTGCGGAGTGAGAGAGAGAGCACGGCCGCTGTGCGGAGTGAGAGAGAGAGCACGGCGCTGTGCAGAGTGAGAGAGAGAGCGCGTCCGCTGTGCGGAGTGAGAGAGAGAGCGCGTCCGCTGTGCGGGGTGAGAGAGAGCGCGGCGCTGTGCGGAGTGAGAGAGAGAGCGCGGCCGCTGTGCGGGGTGAGAGAGAGCGCGGCGCTGTGCGGAGTGAGAGAGAGAGAGCGCGTCCGCTGTGCGGAGTGAGAGAGAGAGCGCGGCCGCTGTGCGGGGTGAGAGAGAGCGCGGCGCTGTGCGGAGTGAGAGAGAGAGAGCGCGTCCGCTGTGCGGAGTGAGAGAGAGAGCGCGGCCCGCTGTGCGGAGTGAATGAGAGAGAGCGCGGCCGCTGTGCGGAGTGAGAGAGAGCGCGGCGCTGTGCGGAGTGAGAGAGAGAGCGCGGCCGGCTGTGCGGAGTGAATGAGAGAGAGCACGGCCGCTGTGCGGAGTGAGAGAGAGAGCGCGGCCGCTGTGCGGAGTGAATGAGAGAGAGCGCGGCCGCTGTGCGGAGTGAATGAGAGAGAGCGCGGCCGCTGTGCGGAGTGAGAGAGAGCGCGGCCGCTGTGCGGGGTGAGAGAGAGCGCGGCGCTGTGCGGAGTGAGAGAGAGAGCGCGGCCGCTGTGCGGAGTGAGAGAGAGAGAGCGCGGCGCTGTGCGGAGTGAGAGAGAGAGCGCGGCCGCTGTGCGGAGTGAGAGAGAGAGCGCGTCCGCTGTGCGGAGTGAGAGAGAGAGCGCGGCCGCTGTGCGTAGTGAGAGAGAGCGCGTCGCTGTGCGGAGTGAATGAGAGAGAGCGCGGCGCTGTGCGGACGTGAGAGAGAGAGAGCGCGGGCCGCTGTGCGGAGTGAGAGAGAGAGAGCGCGTCCGCTGTGCGGAGTGAGAGAGAGAGCGCGGCCGCTGTGCGGAGTGAGAGAGAGAGAGCGCGTCCGCTGTGCGGAGTGAGAGAGAGAGCGCGGCCGCTGTGCGGAGTGAGAGAGAGAGAGCGCGGCCGCTGTGCGGAGTGAGAGAGAGAGAGCGCGTTCCGCTGTGCGGAGTGAGAGAGAGAGAGCGCGTCCGCTGTGCGGAGTGAGAGAGAGCGCGGCCGCTGTGCGGAGTGAATGAGAGAGAGCGCGGCCGCTGTGCGGAGTGGAGAGAGCGCGGCGCTGTGCGGAGTGAGAGAGAGAGCGCGGCCGCTGTGCGGAGTGAGAGAGAGAGCGCGGCCGCTGTGCGGAGTGAGAGAGAGCGCGGCCGCTGTGCGGAGTGAGAGAGCGCGGCCGCTGTGCGGAGTGAGAGAGAGAGAGCCGCCGCTGTGCGGAGTGAGAGAGAGAGCGCGGCCGCTGTGCGGAGTGAGAGAGAGAGCGCGGCCGCTGTGCAGCGTGAGAGAGAGCGCGGCCCGCTGTGCGGAGTGAGAGAGAGAGAGCGCGGCGCTGTGCGGAGTGAGAGAGAGAGCGCGGCCGCTGTGCGGAGTGAATGAGAGAGAGCACGGCGCTGTGCAGAGTGAGAGAGAGAGCGCGGCCGCTGTGCAGCGTGAGAGAGAGCGCGGCCGCTGTGCGGAGTGAGAGAGAGAGAGCGCGTCCGCTGTGCGGGTGAGAGAGAGAGCGCGCCGCCCCTGTGCGGAGTGAATGAGAGAGAGCGCGGCCGCTGTGCGGAGTGAGAGAGAGAGCGCGGCCGCTGTGCGGAGTGAGAGAGAGAGCGCGGCCGCTGTGCGGAGTGAGAGAGAGAGCGCGGCCACTGTGCGGAGTGAGAGAGAGAGCGCGGCGCTGTGCGGAGTGAGAGAGAGCGCGTCCGCTGAGCGGAGTGAGAGAGAGAGCACGCCCGCTGGTGCGGAGTGAATGAGAGAGAGCGCGGCCGCTGTGCGGAGTGAGAGAGAGAGCGCGCCCGCTGTGCGGAGTGAATGAGAGAGAGCGCGGCCGCTGTGCGGAGTGAGAGAGAGAGCACGGCCGCTGTGCAGAGTGAGAGAGAGAGAGCGCGTCCGCTGTGCGGAGTGAGAGAGAGAGAGCGCGTCCGCTGTGCGGAGTGAGAGAGAGAGCGCGGCCGCTGTGCGGAGTGAGAGAGAGAGAGCGCGTCCGCTGTGCGGAGTGAGAGAGAGAGAGCGCGGCCGCTGTGCGGAGTGAATGAGAGAGAGCACGGCCGCTGTGCAGCGTGAGAGAGAGCGCGGCCGCTGTGCGGAGTGAGAGAGAGAGAGCGCGTCCGCTGTGCGGAGTGAGAGAGAGAGCGCGGCCGCTGTGCGGAGTGAGAGAGAGAGCGCGGCCGCTGTGCGGAGTGAGAGAGAGAGCGCGTCCGCTGTGCGGAGTGAGAGAGAGAGCGCGCCCGCTGTGCGGAGTGAATGAGAGAGAGCGCGGCCGCTGTGCGGAGTGAGAGAGAGAGCGCGGCCGCTGTGCGGAGTGAGAGAGAGAGAGCGCGCCCGCTGTGCGGAGTGAATGAGAGAGAGCGCGGCCGCTGTGCGGAGTGAGAGAGAGAGCGCGTCCGCTGTGCGGAGTGAGAGAGAGAGCGCGGCCGCTGAGCGGAGTGAGAGAGAGAGAGCGCGTCCGCTGTGCGGAGTGAGAGAGAGAGAGCGCGGCCGCTGTGCGGAGTGAATGAGAGAGAGCACGGCCGCTGTGCAGCGTGAGAGAGAGCGCGGCCGCTGTGCGGAGTGAGAGAGAGAGAGCGCGTCCGCTGTGCGGAGTGAGAGAGAGAGCGCGGCCGCTGTGCGGAGTGAGAGAGAGAGCGCGGCCGCTGTGCGGAGTGAATGAGAGAGAGCGCCTGGCGCTGTGCGGAGTGAATGAGAGAGAGCGCGGCCGCTGTGCGGAGTGAATGAGAGAGAGCGCGGCCGCTGGTGCGGAGTGAATGAGAGAGAGCACGGCCGCTGTGCGGAGGTGAGAGAGAGCGCGGCCGCTGTGCGGGGTGAGAGAGAGCGCGGCGCTGTGCGGAGTGAGAGAGAGAGAGCGCGGCCGCTGTGCGGAGTGAGAGAGAGAGCGCGGTCCGCTGTGCGGAGTGAGACAGAGAGCGCGTCCGCTGTGCGGAGTGATGAGAGAGAGCGCGGCGCTGTGCGAGTGAGAGAGAGAGCGCGGCCGCTGTGCGGAGTGAGAGAGAGAGCGCGTCCGCTGTGCGGAGTGAGCGAGATAGAGCGCGTCCTGCTGTGCGGAGTGAGAGAGAGACGCGACGCGGCGGCGCTGTGCGGAGTGAGAGAGAGAGAGCGCGGCCGCTGTGCGGAGTGAGAGAGAGAGCGCGGCCGCTGTGCGGAGTGAAGAGAGAGAGCGCGGCCGCTGTGCGGAGAAGAGAGCCGCCGAGGACGAGAGCGCGGCCCGCTGTGCGGAGTGAGAGAGAGAGAGCGCGGCCGCTGTGCGGAGTGAGAGAGAGAGCGCGGCCGCTGTGCGGAGTGAGAGAGAGAGCGCGTCCGCTGTGCGGAGTGAGAGAGAGAGCACGGCCGCTGTGCGGAGTGAATGAGAGAGCGTGGCCGCTGTGCGGAGTGAGTGAGAGAGCGCGGCCGCTGTGCGGAGTGAATGAGAGAGGCGTGGCCGCTGTGCAGCGTGAGAGAGAGCGTGGCCGCTGTGCGGAGTGATAGAGAGAGAGCGCGTCCGCTGTGCGGAGTGAGAGAGAGAGCGCGGCCGCTGTGCGGAGTGAATGAGAGAGAGCGCGGCCGCTGTGCGGAGTGCCATGAGAGAGAGCGCCGTAGCCGCCTCGTGCGGAGTGAGAGAGAGAGCGCGTCCGCTGTGCGGAGTGAGAGAGAGAGCGCGGCCGCTGTGCGGAGTGAGACGAGAGCGCGGCGCTGTGCGGACTGAGAGAGAGAGCACGGGCCGCTGTGCGGAGTGAAGAGAGAGAGCGCGGCCGCTGTGCGGAGTGAGAGAGAGCACGGCCGCTGTGCGGAGTGAGAGAGAGAGCGCGTCCGCTGTGCGGAGTGAGAGAGAGAGCGCGGCCCGCTGTGCGGAGTGAGAGAGAGAGCCGGCCGCTGTGCGGAGTGAGAGAGAGAGCGCGTCCGCTGTGCGGAGTGAGAGAGAGCACGGCCGCTGTGCGGAGTGAGAGAGAGAGCGTGGCCCGCTGTGCGGAGTGAGAGAGAGAGCGCGGCCGCTGTGCGGAGTGAATGAGAGAGAGCGCGGCCGCTGTGCGGCAGTGAGAGAGAGGACGCGCGGAGGCCGCTGTGCGGCAGTGAGAGAAGCGCGGCCGCTGTGCGGAGGAGAGCGCGGCCGCTGTGCTGGCGTGAGAGAGAGAGCGAGCGCTGACCGCTGTGCGGAGTGAGAGAGAGCGAGCGCGGCCGCTGTGCGTAGTGAGAGAGCGCGTCCGCTGTGCGGAGTGAGAGCGAGCGCGGCCGCTGTGCGGAGGGCTGAGAGAGAGCGCGGCCGCTGTGCGGAGGGTGAGAGAGAGAGAGCGTAGCCGCTGTGCGGAGTGAGAGAGAGCGCGGCCGCTGTGCGGAGTGAGAGAGAGAGCGCGTGGCCGCTGTGCGGAGTGAGGAGAGAGAGCGCGGCCGCTGTGCGGAGTGAGAGAGAGAGCATGCGCTGTGCGGAGTGAGAGAGAGAGCGCGTCCGCTGTGCGGAGTGAGAGAGAGAGAGCGCAGCCGCTGTGCGGAGTGAGAGAGAGAGAGCGTGGCCGCTGTGCGGAGTGAGAGAGAGCGCGGCCGCTGTGCGGAGAGGTGAGAGAGAGAGCGCGTCCGCTGTGCGGAGTGAGAGAGAGAGAGCGCGTCCGCTGTGCGGAGTGAGAGAGAGAGAGCGTGGCCGCTGTGCGGAGTGAGAGAGAGCGCGGCCGCTGTGCGTAGTGAGAGAGAGCGCGTCCGCTGTGCGGAGTGAGAGAGAGAGCACGGCGCTGTGCGGAGTGAGAGAGAGCGCGGCCGCTGTGCGTAGTGAGAGAGAG